>NC_044979.1:114664624-114831177 GCF_008728515.1 Papio anubis | reverse complement strand
ACTCTCTGGTGTCACCTCACTGCCCTCAGGTGTCCCATTACTCTGTGGTGTCCCCTCACTGCCCTCTGATGTCCCCTCATCGCCCTCTGGTGTCCCCTGCATACTCTCTGGTGTCCCTTCACCACCCTTTGATGTCCCCTCAATACTCTCTGGTGTCCCCTCATCACCCTCTGATGCCCCCTCACTGCCCTCTGGTGCCCCTCATTACTCTGATATCCCCTTATCACCTTCTGGTGTCTCGTCACAGCCCTCTGGTGTTCCCTCATCACTCTCTGGTGTCCCCTCATCACCCTCTGGTGTCCCTTCATCACTCCATGATGTCCATTACTCCCTGGTTTCCCCTCACTGCCCTCTGATGTCCCTTCATTACTCTCTGGTGTCCCCTCATTACCCTCTGGTGTTCCTTCATCTGCTCCATGTCCTCTACTCTTTCTACTAGCAAAGACCAGTGACTGCAGCATGGGGGTCACATCTGGGATGGACCTTGGAGGGGCAGGCATGTGGTTCCTTTGACACTCCACACAGAAGGCCCACGCAAGGCCATGTTCAACCAGTGGGGTGGACGGGGGACATGACCCTTCTGGCACAGGGTGGGCTCTGGTAGGGGGCAAGAGCCCAGGAGACTGTGTGGTTCATCCTCAGCCTCTCCTGATGCTTCCAGGGAATGTCCATTTTCATAGAAACTTAGAGACAGTGTCAACAGTAAAGAGCCCGCCACCTGCCCTGGCCTGGGGTCCCATGAGTAAGCAGCTCTACAACAGCACAGTACAGTGGGAAAACTCACCCATAAAACGCTGACCAGGGTTGGCCGCGGTGGCTTGTGCCTGTAATCCCAACACTTTGGGAGGCAGGTAGATCACAAAGTCAGGAGTCTGAGACCAGCCTGGCCAATATGGTGAAACCCTGTCTCTACTAAAAATATAAAAATTAGCCAGGCGTGGTGGCAGGCACCTGTAGTCCCAGTTACTCAGGAGGCTGAGGCAGGAGAATCTCTTGAACCCAGGAGGTGGAGGTTGCAGTGAGCCAAAACCATGCCACTGCACTCCAGCCTGGGCAACAGAGTGAGACTCCGTCTTGAGAAAAACAAAACAAACAAACAAAAACACTGACCACACCCCTTCCTGTCCAGAAGCTGTGATACCGCAAAAACCCATCCACCTTTTTCAGGAAGGTGCCTGAGATACTCCGGATCCTCTGGCTTGGCCTGGACACAATCAGGGCGTCCATGGAGCCCCAGAGGCTCTCCCTGCTCCCCCGAGCCTGGGCCAGAGAAGCCCTGGGGCCTGACATGCAGCCCCTCTAGCCAGCAAGGCCAGGCCCCCCACCTGGGCAGGAGGGAGATATGACAGCCAATCTCCTTCCCAGATGTCTATCCCCTTGGGGGTCTCAGCAGGGGTGTGGCTGCTCTCCAGTGGAGGGAGAGGCCCAGGACAACCTGACCCAGGTCACCTCTCCTCCCCTTCCCATATCCAAGGAAGGTGTGCAAGGGCCCAAAGGGTACAGGCAAGACCAAGGCCAACAGAGCTCATGGGACAAGAATGGAGACAGGACCACAATGAGGGCACAGGGAGAGTCGGCAGAGTTGCACACTGGCCTCTGAAGACCCAGCCCCCGGGCTCCAGGGTGACCAGATCTCAGATAGCATTTCTGTTCCCTGGTGTAGTGCAGGCTGCTTGAGGAAAACACCTGCAGCACAGCTGGGGAGGAGAAGGGGGGGAGGGGGACGGGAGCGGGGGCAGTGCGGGGCACAGCCAGTGACCTTGAAGGATTCAGTGCACAGGGTGTCAAGACCAAGGTGCTCCCAAACACACGCCTGCTGCCCAAGAAAGGCCTCAGAACGCTCGCTCCTGCCCCACATCCACGCTGCTCAAGTCCAAATCAAGTCCTTCCTGTGGCACAAGAGCCTGCTGCCTCCTCCACCTCCACCTGAGTCCCAGGTGCCGCAGGGCAGACGGGACCCAGGGACAGAGACCAGAGCAGACACCCCTCCTGGCACCGATGGCTTTCACCCAACTGGATCAGAAACATGCTTGGCAACCAGAGATTAAATTATTCACATTGCAGTAAACTTTTTAAGGTCTCTGAGAGTTACAATAGGAACATCATGTGCAAAACTGACAGCTGTCCAAGGGCCCAGCCGACAGGACTGGCTCTCCCTGCCAGCTCGACCAGGCCCTCCCCGAGCGGGGACACGCTGCAGGGCTTGGCTGAGCCCTGGTGGACAAGGCAAAGAGCCTTCCACCCCGCACTGGGGCTCGTGTCCCTCGGCAGCTCCCTGCTCCTTCACAGTAGAGGACCTGGGCCACCCAGGGCCACCTGCGCCTGGAGCCTCTCCCTGGCCCCAACCAAGGGCTGACACGCAGGTCTGGGCAGCTCCTTCTGGGAAGGCCTACGATGACTGTGCAGAAGGTGTGGGTGCCCCCCGATCCACTGCCCATCATGCTGAGTCCTGGTCCATGCTGCAGCCCAGCGCCTCAATGTCGCTGCTGATGTCTGAGATCATGCGGTCCCACTCATCCCCCTCTGAGGGCGCTGACCGGTCATCAGAGCTGCCCGTGGCCCTGTTCCCGTTGGTGGTGGAACTGGATGTGGTGCTTAGGGCCCGCCGGTGCCTGCCAAAGCTGTCGGTGATGATGCCGCGGCCATCCTTCACGCCAATGGTCTCCAGGAAGTTCTCGAAGTGCTGACTGTCCTTCTCAGGGATGAAGGGCCTCAGACCTGCAGACACACAACACCCAGCATGGCACCTCCAGTTTGGCTCAACCCACTCAGCTCTTCTCTCAGGGCTCAAAGCCCCCTGACAGGGCCACAGCTGCCCCTGGTGCATGGCCTTGGGGACCCTGATGCCATGCTCACTGCATCTAGCATCCTGGTTGAAATCATGCTTCCTGGGGCCAGACAGTTTGGCTAAAACCTCAACTCTGACAGGCACTGCTGCTGGCCCTGACAGCTTACTGCCTCTGCCACAGGCACACTCCATGGCCTACAGGCACCAGCACAGGCCAAGAACCTGTGGTCTCCTCTCATTCTCTAACAGTCCTCACAAAGTCCTCATTTTACAGTGGGGAAAGCTGAGGCCCAGAGCAGTTCTCAAAGCCGCCTGCTGGCACCCAGCAACAAGGGTGCAGTTCTCGGAGGCAGGCCTCATGCCAAAGTCCACTGTTTCCCTGCCATGGCCTGGGTGGCTGCCCCAACTCAGAGGGCTGCCCTCTTATGCGGGAAGCCTAGTGTGTCTCTCAGAATCTCCACTCCCTGCTGTGGAGGGACAGACAGAGTCCCACGCCAGGAGGCGACACAGGACGCAGCACAGAAGGGGTGGGCACTGCTTAGACAGAACCTGTTGTACAGACAGGCTGCCCCAGCCTCCAGCCCTTCACGCTTCTAAGAGCAGGGAGCCCTGGGTAGGCAGTCCATGCTTGCCACTGCCAGATCGGTACAATGGTAACAAACCCACCTTCCTTGGTTTGTGGGAAAAACAGGCCCAGGACCCAGAAGCCTTCAAATGGCTACCAGCAACAAACTACTGCCAACTTGCTGTGTTCTAATTGTCGGCAGAGGGAACCCACAGCTAAGTCACTGTCCCTGAGAGGTATGGGGCCAACATCCAACTCTGCTGCTCAGACCACACAGCCCTCTAGCTGCACTGACCTAATGTGCTGAGCTTTTTGGGGGGTCTTGGCAAACGCTGGTCCTTCTGCCTTGAAGTCCCACACATTCACCAAAACCCATGCCTCCCTGGCTCCTCCAGCACTCTTCTCCTAAATCTCAGGGTTGTGTTCACTCCCAGCCCTGCTCCTGGGAGATCTCTGCTGCTTCCTGGCAGGACCCACCCAGCTCAGCCTGAGTTCCCAGGAGAATGAAGGCCTGTCGGTGGGCCCCCAACAGTCCCTGGGAAAAGCCCTTCTGATTAATCACAGCAGATTCCCCGATCTCTGGACTGTGCTCTCATGACCATCTCTGGTTCAAATCTCCCATCCCTGATGAAGCCCCTGCTGTACCCACTGAGGGGTCCGTGTGCACATTCCCAGGAGGGATCAGCCTCCCCAAGCCAGGTCTGGACAAGCCACTCTCTTTCCTGGGCCCACTCACCAAGCAGCAGGAACTTGCGGCTGTCCCCGTAGAGCTGCCGCAGGTTGATGCAGAACTCGTGGATAGAGGCCCCATTGCGGTACTCGTGTAGCAGCGCTGCAAATTGCTGGATCTCCTGCGACGACAGCTTGGTGCGCAGCTGCAAGAGAGCAGAGCCAGGTGCAGGGCTGGGCACAGTGGGCAAGAGTCGGCAGTCGGGCCCACCCTGCGACAGCCACTAACCCCAACCAGAGCACCAGCTGTCTCTGGCTTCACCTCTGCACAGGCAGAATGCCACATCAGAATGCCCACAATGTGTCCCCATCCTATCAGGCTTGGCAGGGGGCCTACCCAGAAGAGACCAAGGCACCCGGGCAGCTCCACTCTCCTGAGCTGGAACACAGAGTGCATGGGAGGGACAGGAGCCGGCAGGGCAGGGTGGAAGTTAGCAACCTGGTACCAGGCCAATGCCTGTGCCCTCAGGCTACACACAGGCAGATTAGGAAGACTTGAGTTTTCTATGACAGAACTATATAAGATGGGAAGGATAAAAGTGTCTGGCCATGTAGCCTTGCAGACGCCACTGTTCCCTCCCCTCCCCCAGGACCCAAGCACAGGCCCAAAGTCCAGTCCTGATGGCCACAGCACCCCCAACTCAGCCCTACTGACTCATGCTCTCCTAGACTATCCCCGGGAAAAGGCAGTGATGTCAGCAAAACTGACCAACAGTGCTAGGCACTGCTCCTCCTCCTCCTCCTCTTCCCCTTCCCCGCATCCTCCCTAGGGCACCCCCTCCCTCAAGCAACCCAGCGCCCCTGTGGCAGAGGCCTACTGTCAGCATGTAGTCCTGCAGCAGCTCAGTGGCGCTGGCGCTCAGCTCACTCTCACTGATGGTCTTGCCGTGGGGTGACGCACCACCCACATCCACGGACTCAGGGAAGCAGCTGCGGAAGAATGTGGTATGTGAGTGGGTGGCTTCCTTGACCCTCCATCCCACACACGTTTCAGGAAACTTAGTCCATGCTGTGTGTGTGGGTCACTGTCCCTGAACAGAGGAATGTAAGTGATGATGATGATAACAGGAGAGCTGGCTGAGCGTGCAAGGTGGTCAGCTTGGCCTGGTCCTGGGGCTCCCCGGGGGTGTGGCTCTGAGGTGGGCTCTGAGTGAAGGGAGGGAGTACATAGGTCAAGGTGGTGGGCAGCATTGTTGGGAGGGGGAAGCGAAAGGCTCGGAGGGAGGAGCCGGGGTTGTGGGGTGGCAGGAATGGAGAGCACCAGTGGGCTGAAGTACTACAGAGGCCCAGGCAGTGGCAGATATGGGCTGGAAGGCCAGCGCCTCGGCAGACTTGGGTAGGGGAACAGCTCCATCCAACATGCCTATTACAAGCTCACTCTTGGGAAGCCATGGGAAGGTGGGCAGGGAGAGACCAGAGGGACAGCAAGGGCTCTAGAAGTCTACGAGGATAGGGCGGCGAGTCAGGCCTCAACCATTCACTAAGCTGGGGACAGTGGGTCTGGGGATGGCTTAGCGAGGTGGGGCTGAGATGGGGGCGCCGACTGGCTGCAGCCTGGACAACACTGGGCAATGCACTTGGTGCGTGTCCCACCGCACGGCTTGGTGGCATGTGCACTCACAAAGTGCTGGCTTCCACCTCGTAGGTCTCCTTAATGTCCACTTTTGTAGAAGAGTCATCTGTAAGGAAGATGCAGAAAACTAAGATGACTTTCGGGGACATGGTGGGGAGGCATTTTGAGTCCAGCCCACTGCTGTATTTACAGGAGACAGCGGCAGCCCTGGCCTTCAGGGACCCTGCTGTCCTTCAGCAAGCTGCCCACACTCTGGAATGTGCTGTGTGCCTCAGGGCAGGGCCCCCCAGACTTAAGCCCACATACACCCCTCCTGGGGATCCTGGCAAATGCAAATCCTGCTGCAGGCTGGACTGAAGTTCACATTCACCCATGGCCAGAGTCAACAAAAGCTGTTTTTGAGGTATCACTCATGTGCCACGCAGGGTTACTGGGGCTTTGTCTCCTTTAACCCAGGCACATATCACCCCTATCTTCACTTGCAGACGAGGAAGTAAGTCAAAGAGATTACACAACTTGGCCCAGGTCATGCAGCAGCAACCACAGTCAGAGCCGGGCAGTCTGACTCCCCACCTGAACCCAGCGAAGCCACAGGATTCCTGAGACCCTCAGACCAGCAAAGGGTCTAACGCTGAGCAGCTACATTCAACAAATGACATTAGGTCTGCATGACACAGACTGTAATTTGCTATTCTAAACCTGAGGAAGGCACATTTCCACACCAGCGCAGGCAGTGAGTGAAAGCTTTGTGAGTGAGGCAGGTGAGTGTCGCGGAGAGGGTAAGATTTTAAATGGGAGCAGAGGGAGAGGCTGGGAGATAAAAGGGACATTTCTGGCACTAGGAACAAGGTAAGTATGGAGAGAAGAATAATGACCCCCCAAAGATGTCCACATCCTAATCCCTGGAATTGGTGAATATGTTACCAATTTCAAAGGGGAGTAAAGGATGCTAATCAGCTGACCTTGAAATAGGGAGATGACCCTGGAGAATTTGGGTGGGCTCAATGTGATTGCAAGAGTCCTGAAATGCAGAGGAAGCTGAGAGTCAAAGGAAGATGTGACTGTGGAAGATGTCACGTGGCTGGCTGTGAAGACAGAGGAAGGGCCGTGAGCCAAAGCATGCAGCCGCCTCTAGGAGCTGGAAAGACAAGGAAATGGCTTCTTCTCTGGAGCCTCCAGAAGGAACCAGCCCTGTGGACACCTCAACTTTAGCCCAGTGGGACCCACATTGGACTCTTAATGTATAGAATTATAAGAGAATATATTTCTGCTGTTTATGCTGCTATGTTTTGGCATAGCTGGAGTAGAGAGAACACAGCAAGCAAAACTCCAAGGCAGAAATAAGCAGAGAATGCATGCATGTGCGTATGGGTGTGCATAACGTGTGCACATCTGTGTGTGGATCCCAGGGGGAGGTCTTGGGAAAGGCTGGCAGGGGAAGAAGCCCACTTCAGCAGCCCTCAGTAGTGGTGTTACATGATGTGTTTATTTTGTGAAAATTCATTCAACTGTACATGTATGACTTGTGTACTTCTCAGTAAAAAAAATTATTAAAGAAAAAAAAAAGGCCCTTTAGGAATTTTAAAGTACAAGGGCCAAACCAATCACACTGAAACTGAATGGCAGTTTGATAAATCGTCTGCTACTCATATGGTACATTCCTCTGGATATACTGTTGACTTCTAAGCCTCTACTTCCCCATCTCTAAAATGGGGATGAAGACTGCACCTAACTCACTAGGTCACTGAGGACTAAATGAGATGGAGAGCATGCCTGAGAGCTCAGCAGCTGTCCTCTCTGCAGCTGCTGGGCCAACACAGGGCGTAACGTGCCCCAAAGGGCTCTGGCACCAGCAGCAAGAAAGGGAGGGAGGAGGCACTGAGGAGCAGCCCTCACACCGGCACGGGCTTCCCCAGGGTTCTCCACCATTTACTCTCTTCACTGAGATGTGTGTTACTGGGGAAAGGGTAGAGGGCTGGGACTTACCTCCATAAAAAGAAGAAATTGCACTCAACAAGCCACACTGTTTCCAACAGCTTTTTTTTTTTTTTTCTTTTTTTTTTGGTATTTTTAGTAGAGACGGGGTTTCTCCATGTTGGTCAGGCTGGTCTCGAACTCCCAACCTCAGGTGATCCGCCCGCCTCAGCCTCCCAAAGTGCTGGGATTACAGGCGTGAGCCACCACACCCGGCCTCCAACAGCTTTTTATGAACCTGATTTATGTAAACCATTAATCCTCAATAAGTAATACATCTGAAAAACAGATGATGTTTTTAAAGATTTAACTCAAGTGAGCTTGCTGATGAAGTGTTTTCAATGGACTAACAGACTCCTGAAAATGCTGTGTGGGTCATGCAGGAGGAGGCAGCTCTGGGGTGCCTTCGATTCTTCCCCATCTGCCACTGCTCCACCACTACCAGCTGACCTCCCAGGGCAGCCTGAGCAGCTTCCCATGGGTCTGGCCATGGTCCTGGAAGGAGTTTCACATTAAGAGCAGCCATGGTCCGGGCATACCGAAAAGGAGGCTCCCCAGATCCACTCTCAGCCTCCCCAATTCCATCACAGGCCCTAATGCTAGCAGCCTTCTCCAGGCTCTTTGTTCTGAGTTAAATTAAGTGACTTTAGCCACAAGTGGTTCCAAAAAAGTGTTCGAAGACCCCAAATGTATTCCAGGAAGCCATCGTGCTGACCTGGTGCAACTCGCTCAAGGACAGGTGACATTTCTGCCTTGATGAAACCCTATGGGCTAATGTGAACAGCAAAGTCTGGGAACAAAAGGCCACCTTGTCACGGCAGTAACTGCACTATTCCAAGGGTAACTCATGGGGAGCTGGGGGCCACTGCAGTAGCCCCTCCTGTCTCTGCTCCCACCCGCTGCCCACTCTCACTCAACATACCGCTGTGCAGGGACAGGTGGTGGGTGGGGGTGGAGGCCCCATCAAATATCGCTCTGTCCAGAAAGTCGATGGTGGACTCCGTGTAAACAACCTGGAAGACCTGGCCTAGCAGACAGCAAAGCTCCTCGGCAGCAACCTGCAGTAGGGGACAGCAGCTGCTCAGTCAGTCTGGCTGGAGACTGTGCCTTCCCAAGCAGCTTCCAGGATACCTGGGGCAGCCCAGATGCTCAATCAACATGAATGAAGAGCGGATGCCAGAATGTGTCCCTCTACCTTTCACTGACCCAAAGGGGTGTCAAAAGGGAGACCTAGCCAACTGCCCCAGGACTCCATCTAGGACTGCCACATGGCCCAGGGTGGTTTTGCAAGTGTGAGAGGACTGTGCAGGGCACAAGTGTTAGCTGCCAGCCCTACGTCCTCTTTCCATTAACCTGACCTGTCAACACCCTCACAACCCTATCCCAGCCCAGGAAACAGGTGAGAGGAGATACCATCAGTATCACAGCCCACCTGGAGGCGTTTCTAACAGCTATAAAACAGTTTTATAACAGTGTGCTGTCTAAAGCAGAGGCTCTCAACTGGGGCAATTTTTGTACCCCTCCCAGGGGACATGTAGCAATATCTGGAGATACTTTCAGCTGTCACAAGGGGAGAAGCTGGGATGCTGCTCAACACCCCACAATGCACAGGGCAGCCTCCCACAGTGGAAAATTATTGGGCTAAAAATGACAGTAGCATCAACACTGAGAAATGCTCATTACAGGATATTTAAGGTGGGTGGTCACTAGTATCCATTTTACAGATATGGAAATTAAACAGAAAGGTGTTAAGTGACTGCCAAGGCCCCACAGCTATTGGCTGGCTGAGGGGGCCCCAAACCCTAGCCTACAAGGGCCCGGCCCTTGGCTCTTCCAGGTGGTGAGTAATCTATAAGCACAGTCCTGAACACCAGGCAGGTCTAGGATGCAGCTCCCAGGCAGGTGACTGCCGCTGCCCGCCCATCAGCGTGGGGGCACCTTGAAGAATGATAAGCAAAAAGCTCAGTAGCCAGGTGGTCTCAGAGAAGGTGCTGGGGCTTGGAGATAGAAGGGTTGGAAGGCACAGGGGTGGGAACCGTTAGGGAGCCTGGGCCTGGGGCAGGACCTGGGATGCAGCCATGGGTAGAGGAGCTGTGGGCAGGGCCAGGATGGGGGCAATGCCTGGGGCAGGGCTGAGCAGAGAGGTGGGGCTGGGCGGGGACTAGGGTGAGGCGGGGACAGGCAATGGCAGAGGAAGTAGCTGGGTCCAGGGCAGTACCCAGCACTGTGCTGGGTATGGCCAGGGTGGGGCCACAGGCGGAGCTGGCCATGAGCAGGGTTTGGGAGGAGCCAGGAACAGGACTCGGTTCTGAGTGAGTGGGGCGAGAAAGTCTCACCTTGCTCTCTGCAGCCAGGATGACCAGGCAGCATGCCTCCACGGGCCCAACTGCACTCTCCGACAGGGAGCCTGCACTGAGACCTCTGGAACTTTCTGCACACAGACTCTGGCTGGGGGAGATCCCTGGGTCCTGGGCTAAGAAGTCAATACCATCTCAGGTTAGTGCAGTGAAAGGGCAGGCATGGGGGCACTGGAGGCAACAGCTGAGGCCACTATGGAAACAGGCTGAGAGGACCTTTACCTGGCTCAGGCACCCACAGAACGACCCGGGTGAAGGGCCTGCACCAGACACACCTTGCTTCTCTAAAGAAGGGTGGGAACACACGACCACTGAGCACCAGGGCACCAGAGCTGCACGTCATCCTGTAGTTTCACATGCTTCAAGTTCATATACAACAGACCACATACACAACTCTGAGAACAGTCACCTCCAGGAGGTTTCCATGTGTTCTGAGGGAGTTCCCTTCTTACAGATGGGTAAACGGAGGCGGGGTAAGTGAAAGGCCAGGCCTGAGGGCATGTGAGCTGCACTGTCCACGTGGCAATCTAGATGGTCAGACCCCAGTGCCCTTGTTTCTAACATCCTACCCATCGCCTCCCTAGACAAATGAGGATCTCTTGAAATACATGGAGTAACTCAGTGGTTTTCCTGATAGCAGGAGGGAGGCCCATCCCCAGGAAGCAGGGCTCTTAACCATCAGTTCGGACCACCCCAGGAGGACTTCAGGACTGAAAACAAAACCTAGAAGTGCCACTAGTGCCAGGGTGTCGGAGGGCAGGCCAGCCTCAGGAGGGAGAGGAAGGCTGTCCCAGGCCAGGTACAAGGTAGGCGCATGCACAGAGACACGGGCTCCATAAGGGACTGTACCTCAAACCCCACAGTGAGACTCCTGGGGCTGCTCTGTCCCTGTGGTAGCCACTGGCCACAGGACTACTGAGTATGCAAAATGTGATGAGTCCACATTGAAACGTGTGAGTGCAAACTATACACAGGGTTTCAGAGGTAGACAAAGAAAGAATGCTATGTAGCTCAACAATTTTTATATTGATTATATACTGATGTGATAATGTTTTGGGTACAGAGGGCTAAATAAAATATATTATTGAAAATAATTGGCCAGGCGTGATGGCTCATGGCTGTAATCCCAGCACTTTGGGAGGCCAAGGCGGGTGGATCGCCTGAGGTCAGAAGTTCAAGACCAGCCTGGCCAACATGGTGAAACCCCGTCTCTACTAAAAATACAAAAAATTAGCTGGACGTGGTGGCGGGAGCCTGTAGTCCCAGTTACTCGGGAGGCTGAGGCAGGAGAATGGCGTGAACCCGGGAGGTGGAGCTTGCAGTGAGCCAAGATCGCACCACTGCACTCCAGCCTGGGTGACAGAGCAAAACTCCGTCTCAAAAAAAAAAAATTCACTTGTTTCCCTTTACTTTTTTTCTTTTTTTGGTATGAGTTTGGTAAGAAATCTCTACCTTTTAAACATTTTTTAAATGTTGGCTCCCTGGTGTGTACCTGTGGCAGTTCTCAAAGAAGCAGGGTGGGCAGCCTAAGGATGCAGGCAGCAAGTTGTATGCCTCTCCTGTATCATCCAGGAAGTGCTACCATGGATGCACGGGTGACCCTACCTCATCTGGCACCAACTCAAGTCACCGCCCTCCAAGCAGTTCCTGCCACATGGACCCTATTGCAGCTAACCTGGCCCCTAACTTCCCCGTTCCTGTGCTATCCCAAATACCAGGGTACTTTTGGTCCAAAGAGACACAGAGACTTGCTTGCACATAGCAGGCACTGAGTAAACGTTAGCTATTCACCTGCTGGTCTCTTATGTTGAGAACTCTGGATTCCTAATCCTAAACACAGCATGGCGGCCCAGTGCAGTGGCTCATGCCCGTAGTCCCAACACTTTGGGAGGCTAAGACGGGAGGATTACTTGAGGCCAGGAGTTCAAGACCAGCCTGGGCAACAGAGAGAGACCTCATCCTTAACAAAAAAAGTTAAAATATTTTAAAAATTACAAAATAAACACAGCATGCCTCATGTAACACAGGAGACACAAAACTGCTCCAGTGCATCTGCAAAAACAAGAAAGATGGCCCCCAGGACCCAGGGATTCACTCTCTTCCTTTAAACCAAAAGTTCTCTCAAAGACCAGAGGTCCTGTTTTTCATCTATTTTTTGGAAAGTTTCTCACTATGGCGCTCATTCTCTCTCCATTTAAAAAAATCTGTTATCCATTTCCTTTAGCAATGTGTTCTAATAATTAAAGCTGAGAAACTGTCATGCAGCAGAAGAAATAAAGGGGGGGGCCTATCTCCCCTCCCTACCAGCTAGAAATACCTGCAGGAAGCCAGTCAGAAACCAGTCTCCTCACTCCTTGTCCCTAAGGATGGCCCAGGCCTAAGGCCTCCTGCAGGGTCCAAAGGTAGAAAAACAGAAGGGTCACCATGGTGTTGGACAGTATGGCTAGAAGTAGCCACCAAGCCAGCCTTCTCAGCCAGACAGGGTGAGTAACGTACATGTGTATAGGTGTGGTGTGTGCCTGTGTTGGGGAGGATGTACGCAAGTCTAAGCTACTGCTACACAGAGAACAAAGCAGAGCAACAGTCACCTTCATAAACCCCACCAGTGTTCCCTGTGTAGTCTGTGACCACAGCAACCCCAAGCATCTAGACTCACAGGCTTTCTGTGGACGGATCTCAAGAGCGCACTCAAGCTGGCAGCTTCATGGCTCAAGGGGTCAATAATGAACATACTCGCCAGATTCTCAATGAACTACTGACCTTAAACGGAACAACAACTTCCCCTCTCTGCTACCTGAAACACAGTGTGTGGTCTAGGCAGACCCACTGTGACCTCTTCACACCCTGCCACTGGACCTCGGGAAATGAAAGGCTTTGGGATCAACCCAGTCACCAGCAGAGATCCAAGGAACCCAGGATACTGTCCCTACCGCAACGCCAGCTTTAAAACTCAGGACTGGGAAGGGCAAAATACAGGGAGGGTGAACCATGGTCTCTCCCCTCATCCTCAGTGGCATGAATGCCTGGGCTGGAAGCCACTGGAAATTAATAGGCAGCTTGGGATAGGGTCCAGTGAGGCATCACTGTACTCACCACAGCCAAAAATAACATTCTGCCCAATTCTATCCCATTATGAAAGCAGCAGGCAGCAAGGACACACAAAGAGTAATCTCTATGACCAAGAACTCCTGGGAGGTCTGGGTCTCATCTTCGCTGTCCCTGCTTTAAGGACACTGTGCAGAGCTCAAAATGTCAGTCAAGCTGAGGTGAGGTCCCTACCCACTGCGTTCTCTCTAGGATCCACCACACCTAGGCAGAAAGGCAACTCCAGTGTACCCAGTGGGAGTCAATAGTAGCCCCGCCGGGCAGAGGAACAGGATACCAGTCCTAAATATTGTATCCCAGTATTATTGAGTCCCCAAAGGCTCTTAGTGTGCCAGTGACTCCCAGTGTCTGGTAACTGATCTCAAGCCCTCTTCTGGCTGATCTCAGAGACAGGAAAGCCAACTATTGGTCATGACAAACAGCAGCACCCAACACAAAGCTGCAAAAACTGTCTCCAGAAGTTCATAAAATTCACACATGCACTCCTTAGGACAAGGACCCTCCTGACCCCTGACCTCCTGTACCTGTCTTCAGGACCACCAGGTGCGCGGCGTCATCCCGAACATAGGAGACGGCGGCGATGTCATGGATGGGCACCCTGAGGATGATATCCTCCCCGTCCCTCCAGGCCAGCTTGACGTTGTATGCAGACAGGCTGAGCACAGCATCGTGCTCCTGAGTCAAGTGTCCCGGAAGCTGGTGGGCTCTCTGGAAGGAACCACAGGGTGTCAGAAATGCAGACTCAGCTGTCAACCGGCATGGGGCTCTTCTCCTGAGAATATTGTGCTGGCCGATGTCATACATGTGACAAATGCTGAGTGAATAAGGTCAGTGTTATTCCCCTCAGAACAGTGCTTATTCCAGGGACACCAATGTGTTCAAACCATTTGGGAGATTCTTCTGGAACTGCCTTCAGATTCGGACTTACAGCACGTGGTTTGAAATATCTTGAAAATGTAAATTCTGGAAACAGCCCAAAATCACATGGAGCAAGTCTCGAGAATCAAGTTAATGTCCATACTAAGGAATAGTCTTTATGGCCAAGAGCCAAGTGTACCCATAATGTGATGAGACTGGCTCATTCCTCACAGCCACGAGGCCAAGTGTACAGGGACCAAGGGCTGGTGGGGGCTGAGGGCTAGTGCACAGGGTTAAGAGGATAGGGTTACCTTTGCATTGTCTATGAAATGCAGGATTTCAGTCCTACTGGAGGGATTCAGGTATCCTGGTATGGACGTTAACTGACCTAAATACTGAAAGAAAGTGAAGAAAAAAAATGCCATGAGAAATGGGAGCTGAGCCAACACCACCATCACTACCGCCGAGAGCACAAACCAAGTGCTTCATACTCAAGCCACCAGGCCCATGGGTCTCCAATCTGGCTCGCGTGGAGGGCCAACTCTAGGAAGAGAGTCCTGGGTTCTTACAGAAATCTCTACTGGCTGAGGACAGTGCTGCCCCATCTCCTACTATTCTACAGTGAAGGTCATCATCAAAGTCCTGCAATGGACATCCCAAACTACTAGTACCAAAACTACTAGTTTTGGTAGAATCCGTATTCTAAAACAGGGATGGCCAGTGTTTTCTAGTCACTGCTGGGGAAACTGAAAACAATGGCACCATGCACAACTTCACTAAAAAATAAACTTACTCAATTGCAAAGGTCAACGCAGCTGAGAAATGAGCATAAATAGAAAAATGAAGTGCTATGGTTTCAAAGTGTCCCCCAAAAAGCATGTGCTGGAAACTTAGTCCCCAAATGCAACAGTGGGGCCTTTAAGGGTGGGGCCTTTAAGAGGTGATTAGGCTGGGTGCGGTGGCTTAGGCCTGTAATCCCAGCACTTTGGGAGGCCAAGGCGGGTGGATCACCTGAGGTCGGGAGTTCGAGACCAGCCTGACCAACATGGTGAAACCCTGTCTCTACTAAAAATACAAAATTAGCTGGACGTGGTGGATCATACCTATAATCCTAGCTACTCGGGAGGCTGAGGGAGGAGAATTGCTTGAACCCGGGAGGCGGAGGTTGCAGTGAGCCGACATTGCACCATTACACTCCAGCCTGGGCAACAAGAGCAAAACTCTGTCTCAAAAAAAAAAAAAAAAAGATAAGAGCTGATTAGGCAACAAGAGCTCTGCCCTTGTGAGCAGATTAATGCTGTTATCCTGGGAGGGGGTCTGTTATCTCAGGAGCAGGTTCCTGATAAAAGGATGAATTTGACCCCCTTCCCTCTCCTGCCCTTCCACCTTTCGCCCTGGGATAACATAAGATGCAGATGCAGCCCCTCACCAGCTGTGCCCTTCAACGTTAAACCTCCTAGCCCTCAGAACTAAACGATTTTTTTTCTTTTTTTTTTTGAGACAGGGTCTCACTCTGTAACACAGGCTGGGGTGAGGAGGCGTGATCTTGGCTCACTGCAACCTCTGCCTCCCAGGCTCAAAGCAATTGTCCCACCTTAGCCTCCTGAGTAGCTGGGACTACAGGGGTGTGCCGCCACACCTGGCTAATTTTTGTAGAGATAGGGTTTTGCCACGTAGCCCAGGCTGGTCTTGAACTCTTAGACTTAAGCAATCTGCTCACCGCAGCCTCCCAAAGTGCTGGGATTACAGGTGTGAGGCACCATGCCCAGCCTAGAAATTTCTATTCATTATAAATTTCCCAGTCTGTGGTATTTGTTATAGCAGCACAAAACAGACTAAAACATTTAGTTAACAGGTTTTTTTGGTCACACATGGCTGTGAGGCACTTAGCTTAGCAAACCTCCATGACACAGGGCCTCAGGTGCAGAAGGCGGTGGGCAGCAGCACTGTACCTGCTGTGCTCCTGCCTGCATCTTACCAACCACCATAACATTTTTAATGTTTCTGTTTTTTAAAATGGGTTGCCGATTCTTCCCAAGAACAGGCTTCTTGCACTCAACATTTTTCAGTTGCTCATTACCTCACACAGTTAAGTTCTCTATTAAAAAAGAATGAAATGGGACTTTCCAATTTCTTGTCCAGCTTGTAAAGGGCTCAGAAGTCATCACTCCCATTCTCACAACAAGAAAGCTGGCAAACTTATAATCAATGACTGTTCTTAGATCCATCAGATAATTGAGGTCACATGAAAAAACAATAACCCCAAAGATGGAGAGACAGATATGCAATGCTAAGAATCACAGCTCATTACGCAGCAGAAACCTTAGAGCCAGCACCAGCGGAGAGGAAAGGGGAACTGATAAATGGCAGAGACTGCGCATGGACCAGTATGAGACAAAAACTCCAGGGGAACAGTCACTGGGGAGGTCCCCATACCAGTCTGAGTTTTACCACTAGGAGTCCCACCAGGCTGTCAGGGTGACTGGAGACACATCTCCTCATACTGTGGCAGGAGGAGGGAAAATACATCATTTAAAAGTATAACCAGGCCAGGTGTGGTGGCTCATGCCCATAATCCCAGGACTTCGGATGGCCAAGGCGGGAGGTTTGCTTGAGGTCAGGAGTTTGAGACCAGCCTGGGAAACATGGTGAGACCCTATCTCTACAACAACAACAAAATAGTTGGGCATGGCGGCGTGCCTGTGGTGCCAGCTACTCAGGAGGCTGAGGTGGGAGGATCATTTGAGCCCAGGAGGTCGAAGCTGCAGTGAGTCATGATGGTGCCACAGCACTCCAGTTTTCCAACCAACATATAAAGGGCTCAGAGGTCATCTCAAAAAAAAAAAGAAGAAAGAAAAAAAGAAAAGAAAAAGGAATGACCAGAGCATTCTGTTATCCTTAACAAAGGCCTTTCCTCAAGGAAAACTATTTTACCAGAGCCTAACCACCTAGGGGTAAGGAAACACCCAATTCCTGCCTCCTCTATCGTTTATGTCTCTCCTAACGGGGAGGAAAAAAACAAAACTAAGAAGCACATGTGAAGGCCACGGCCCAGGGACACAGGCTCACTAAAACACTGAGACCTAATTCCAGGACTACAGAACACTTCCTCTCCCCTGAAAGCCACATCAACAGGACCCCTGTGTAATAACAGGGATGCACACCTATAAGAACTGCAAGCCTCAGACTCTATTTAAGAAGGAACCTTGAAGAAAACCCAAAAACAATGGAACACAAAAACAAGGACACACAAGAGATTTTATCCCCAGCATCTACAAGGGCAGCAAACAGTAAACACAGCCCAACTCCCAGCCAGACAAACATACCTCACACTAAGGCCTACTAACCTGATGCCTAAGTTCCTCATATCAGAAACAGACTCAGACATGGTGGAGATTTGGGAACTACCAGATTGGGAATTTTTTTTTTTTTTTTTTGAGACGGAGTCTCGGCTTCTGTCAGCCCAGGCTGGAGTGCAGTGGCGGGATCTCTCGCTCACTGCAAGCCCGCCTCCTCGGGTTTACCATTCTCCCAGCCTCAGCTCCCAAGTAGCTGGGATCATGGGTGCCTCAGCCCACCTCAGCCTGCCAGCTTTTTATTTTTTAGTAGAGACAGGGTTCTCACCATGTTAGCCAGGATGGTCTCGATCTCCTGACTGCGGATCCAGCCGGCCCGGCCTCCCAGTGCTGGGATTACAGGTTTTGGTCACGCCAGATTGCTAATCTAAACAACTACGACATTATGGTAATGGTTCTAATGGAAAAAAGCATACCAAAGTGTGAACAGACAGCGCATGCTGGCAGGATAAAACCCGCATGTTGTCGCAGGAAATGCCAGAAAGCAAAGTCCTGTAACAGCAATGGGGACTGCCTTCGACAAGCTCAAGAGGCTGGACACAGCCAAGGAGAGACTCTCTGAGCTTACGAATACGTCAACAGAAACCTCCAAACGTGAAAATCAAAGGGAAAAAAGAATGAAAGAAAGAAAACAGAATATGCAAGAACTGTGGGACAGTTACAAAAGGTGTAACATATGTGCAATGAGGATATCAAGAAAAAGAAAAGAACACAATAACTATTTGGAGTAATGAGAGCTGAGAAGTTCCCCAACTAATGTCAGACACCCACCCACAGATCCAATGAGGTCAGAGAACATGAAACGGTAAAAAGCAGGGAATCTACACTGAGGCAAATCACATCAAATTGCAGAAATGAAAGACAAAAAGAAAATCAGAAAGGAAGACTATCTCTTCTGCAGAAATCTGGGGATTTTTTCCATAGGAAAAAAATACCCTACCTATAAAATGGCAAGAAAAAGAATCACACTGGACTTCTCTTCAGGAACCATCCAAGCAAGAAGAGAGAGGGAACTATTTGATTCTGTATCCAGTGAAATTACCCTTCAGAAGTGAAAGAGAAATGATTTTTCTCAGAAAAACAATAACTCAGGGATTTAACATTTCAAGAAAAGTTAAAAGAACTTCTTCAGAGAGAATGAAAATGATGTAGTCAGAAACTCTGATCTATGTAAAGGGGAAAAGCATCAGAGAAGAAATAAAGGTAGGTAAACTTAGTATTTTTTTTTTATTTTAATTGCTCTAACACATTAACAATTTGTTCAAAATAAAATTTGTGTATTGGGCGACTGTAGCCTAAGCATAAATGAAATAAATGACAGCAATGTTATAAGCAGCGGGACGAGTGAATTGGGAATACTTGGTTACAAGGTATTTGCACTACCTGTGAAGCAGCACAGCATTATTTGAAAGTGGATTTTGATTAGTTGTGAATGTATATTGTAAACCTTAAGGCAACCACTAAAATAAATACATATACACACACATACATTTTTGAGACAGGGTCTTGCTCTGTCACCCAGGCTGGAGTGCAGTGGCACGATCACAGCTCACTGCAGCCTCAACCTCCCAGGCTGAAGCGATCCTCCCACCAGTAGGTGAGACCACAGGCACATGCCACCAAGCCCAGCTAATTTTTGTATTTTTTGTAGAGGCAGACAGGGTTTTGCCATGTTGCCCAGTCTGGTCTCGAACTCCTGAGCTCAACTGATCCGCCCACCTCGGCCTTCAAAAGTGCTGGGAATACAGGCATGAGCCACCGCACCTAGCCTGTATTTTTCATTTTTTTTTTTTCTTTTTTTTTTTTTTTAAGAGACAGGGTTTCACCACATTGCCTAGGCTAGTCTCAAACTCCTAGGCTCAAGTGATCCTCCTGCCTTGGCATCCCGAAGTGCTGGGATTACAGGCATGAGCCAACACGCCTGGCGAAAAGTTTTAAATAAAATATTAGCAAATTGAATCCAATAATGTATTAATAATTATATACCACGATCAAGCGGGATTTATCCCAGGTGTGCAAGGCTGATTCATTGTTCAAATATCAATCATTGTGGCGGAGGCGGTGCTCATGCCTACAATCCCAGGATTTTGGGAGGCCAAGACAGGAGGATCACCTGAGGTCAGAAGTTCAAGACTAGCGTGGCCAACATGGTGAAACCCAGTCTCTACTAAAAATAAGAAAATTAGGCTGGTCATGGTAGCTCACACTATTAAAAATTGGGCAAATGACTTGACATTTCTCTAAAGATACACAGATGGCCAATAAGCCAAGCCTAAGAAAAGATTTTCAACATCAATAGTTATTAGGGAATTGCAAATCAAAACCATAATGAAATACCACTTCACACCCACTAGGATGGCTACTTTTTTTTTAATAGTGACAGGGGTGGGGTCTCACTATGTTGCCTAGGCTGGTCTTGAACTCCTGAGCTCAACTGATCCTCCTGCCTCGGCCTCCCAAAGTGCTAGGATTACAGGCATGAGCCACCACACTCGGCCTAGACAGCTATTTAAAAAATATATGGAGATATTGTTGGCAAAGATATGGAGATATTGAAACCCTGTGCATTACTGGTGGGAATGTAAAATGATACTCCTGTGAAAAGCAATATGGTGGTTCCTCAAAAAAATTAAACGTGGAATAAGCATATGATTCAGTAATTCCACTTCTGGGTATATACACAAAATAAAAGCAGTGGCTTGAAAAGACATTTGTACACCCATTTTCATAGCAGCAGCATGATTCACAATCAACTAAAGCAAGAAACAACTCAAATGTTCATTGACAGATAAGTGAATAAACAGAATGTGGTCTATACATACAACGAAATATTGTTCAGCCTTAAAAGCAACGGAAATGCTGACACATGCTACAACATGTGGTAAGTGAAATAAGCCAGTCACAAAAGGACAAATACTGTATGATTTCACTCATATAAGATACCTAGAGTAGTCAAATCATAGAGACAAAAAGTAAAGCAGTGGTTGCCAGGAGCTGTGGGAGGGGGATGGAGAGGCATTGTCTAATGGGAACATGGTTTCAGTAAGAGCTGATGGGAAGCTCTGGAGATGGATAGTGCTGATGGTTGCACAACAGTGTGAATTGATTTTATGCCATTGAACTCTACACTTGAAAATGATTAAGATAGTAAATCTTTTTTTTTTTTTTTTTTTGAGATGGAGTCTCGCTTTGTCGCCCAAGCTGGAGTACAGTGGTGCGATCTCAGTTCAATGCAACCTCCGCCTCCCGGGTTCAAGCAGTTATCTGCCTCAGCCTCCCAAATAGCTGGGATTACAGGCACCCGTCACCACACCCGGCTAATTTTTTTGTATTGTTAGTAGAGACGGGGTTTCACCATCTTGGCCAGGCTGGTCTTGAACTCCTGACCTCGTGATCCACCCGCCTTAGCCGCCCAAAGTGCTGGGATTATAGGCGTGAGCCACCCGGCCTGGCTGATAATAAATCTTATGTATATTTTACCACAATAAAAAATTTCATCTTATTAGCTTTATTCAATAATTTCATTTGCTATCCCTCCTAGTTTTGCATCATCCACAAATATTATTCTCTGTTCTCAAAAGGGTAATAAAAAATATTGACTACGATGGGGTCATATGTCAAGTGCTTTGCTGAAACAAAAGTACCCGGAATTAAGTTTACAGAATTGTACAGGAATTCTCCCTGGCCTCCCTGTGGCTGGGGTGACACGACATCACCATCACTATCTTGCTTTTCTTTGGTGTTATCCAAAATCTGGCCATGATGCTTCAAAAACTCAGGCTCACAGATCTCTAAAGAGGATTCACGATTCTACTTTTTTCCTACAGGGATAAATCTTTACTCATTTGAGATTTCTTTCACTGTGAAATACTTATATTAGTAAAACAACTTTTATCAGTAAAGAAAAAGTACAGCTCTAATCTTTGTTCTAATATCTGAATAGGACACAGTATGTATGCCTCCTGGACAGTTCTCACAATGGGCTCCCCATCTGCCTTGGGAAACCCTGTCTCCTGGGTGCCCCCTGGCCAACACCCAGTGCCCCTATGGTAATGCCATGCCCAGCCTACACCCACTGTCCCAGCAAGCCAAGAGCACAGCTACGAGAGAGAGGACCATGGTGAAGCAGTGAGAGAGCAAGGGGACATCTGACCAGCCAGCCATCAGCTCCATTAGTTCTGAGATTAGTGAAAGAAGACGGTATGGCCAGGCAGCCTCTCACACACCCTTGCCTGACTGCCAACCACACAGCTCCATGCTGGCAGGCTCACCCCCTCCTCAAGCACCTTGTCTAGAGGTTGGGGTAGGGGAATTGGCTCTAAACAGAAAGTTCTTCTAAAAATAACTTCTGACAAGATACAATGGAAGTGTTTTGTTTGTTTGTTTGTTTTTGTTTTTAATATTGATACCAAATCAGTCTCCCAATAACTTCTCTTTATTGGCCTTGATTGGTAAGGTTCCCACGGCAGGGTCTGGGCCCTGACAGGGAAGGAACAGGATTCTGAGATTTGGGATGGGGATAGCTGGGTAAATGCCTTTGAGAAACTTAAGTCCTCAAATTCTTCTTAAAACTATGCCTACAGAAGTGACCTATCCCCTTTTGTTGTACGACAGAAGCCCCCGACACACTCCTTGCTTGCATATAACACATAGGCCTCAAATGAAATGGGAATCTCAAGAGATAATGCTTGCTCTCCCCAGAATCTGCCCTGTCCACTTTTCATGGCTGGGACTCGCTACAGGATGTGCCTAACGAGTTCTGACAGAGCTGGGGAATGCACCTGGGAGAGGACCTCAAGGTGCTGGATCCAGGGGGACAGAATATTAAGCTGAATGGGAGATCTTCTCTACTAGGGCACATACTATAACACAGCATTTAACATCCTGAGGGGGGCGTCCAGAGGCCGTTCTCAGATACTGCTGGCAGGCTCTTCAAGTTCAGCATAAGTGATGGCTCATATTAAAGCAGAGATCGTGGGACTGCTGTGGCAAAGTGGATCCAGGTATCGAAAGGCTCGGGGAAGTGGACATACTACAATTGACCTACAAAATGACAGGAAAGCCCACCAGCGGCCCACGTCCCTCAGGAGAACATGATGGCATTCCATCAACCATGGCACTAATGAGTGTGCAGAAGGGCCACGGGCATCACTGAGAAGCTCTGTGCTGGCCAGCCTCTGAAGGGGAAGCTAACCATCAGGTGTGCTTGTACAGAACTGGGCTCCCCAGGAGCAAGGGGATAACAAGACCCCCCCTAGCAGAAGCCACGGAGCAGCACTGACTCGCATAGAGCAGGTGTGAGTGTCAGCCAGTAACAGGCAGCAAGGTCAAAATAGCAACCAGGGGAGCCTGGGCTCCATGCAGGGATCTATGGAGACGGCTCACAGAATGCTGGAGTTTCCATGGGCAGGACAGATGCGAAGCCAACAAGGGTGCTGCTTAATATATATACACAAGAAAAATCAAAACGGAATAAGCAGAAGGCTAAGGTGAGCTTCTGCAATGCAAAGTATCAATCCCTGACTCCATTTCTAGATCTGGAGCAGCTCTCAAACTCAGACACACTGACTGAAGGAAAGACCAAGCCTGCGTGGGAGTCAATCTGCAACACCAAGGCAAGTACATGCCACAGTGATTTCCCCAGCTCTCCCCAAAGGGACTTCATTCACCTGGGTAAAAGTACCATGGGAACTGAAAGTCTTCAGAGGTTTTTGAAATAGAGGGTCTGAGACGATGCTGATACTTAGGGACCCAAACTGTCAACAAGGTCCTCCACAGAGTAGGAACACATGGGAGTCAGATAATACATGAAGCCCAGCCAAGTACACCTCAAAGTGCATCCACTGGATAAAGACTCAACTGGTGGCCATCTGCCCACTTCCCTGAATATAAGAGACGTAATACAAGAGGAACGGACATACTTAGCACTTTGTAGAATCCTCCTATTGGTCCTCTGATCTAAAGAATAAGCGCTATTGAAGTAGAAAAGGCCATTTGGAAGCCCCTGAAATTTGTCCTGACCCCTGACCCCTGGCCATAGTAAATCAAAAACAGTATCATTTCCCAGTGGGAAAAGCAAATTAATGCTGCTCTTGAAAACGTAAATGATGCAGGGTAGGGGTCCCCATCTCATGCCCAGTCTGGCTCCTATAGAAATTATGGTGGGTAAACTGTGGTAGATGACTGTAGACTGCCACAAACTGAGCTAAATGGAATCTTTACTCAAGTGAATAAATAATCTTGGGTACATGGTTTGTAGCTATTGATGCGGTAAACACTCCCTCCTCAAAACTATCAGGAACTGCTGATGTTCATGTAGGATGGACAACAGTACACATTCACGTTCTTACTACAAGACTGTGCTAAGAGTGCCAGCTGCAGGAACAGGTGGCCCAAACCCAAACACTTCCCAGCGGAGCTGTTCTGAAGCCTCTCCCGTAAATTGCACCCACAGCCTCAGAAAGGGTTCCCAATACACAGCTGACAGAAAGAAAATCCCAAGCGTGGTTCACATACTTAGGTACAAGCAAATACACTACAACCCTTCACCGTGGCAGACCTGCTGGCAGGATACCAATTCTGCAGCCCTGATAAGGCATCATCCCCTCAAAGAGACCAACCAGTTGTCCTGTCTGCCGGCCAGCTGAATACTTCAGAACTCCTTTGACCCTGCAATAAGAAACAATTGTTCTGGCAAAAATTAGCACATGCTCCACATAAGGGTTTGCCTCTCCTGCCTGCAGCAGCTGCCAAACTACTCTCCAAGGGCTTGTGGGGCGTGTGGTTGCCGATGTGGGACAGCATGTACCATCACCTTGGATCAAGGGACTCAGTGCTAAAGGAGGTACAGCAGCAAGCACACGACCATGGAATTCAATGTCCCATAAAACACCCTCACACATGTAATCCCAGCACTGTGGGAGGCCGAGGCGTGTGGATCATGAGGTCAGGAGATCGAGACCATCCTGGCTGACAAGGTGAAACCCCGTCTCTACTAAAAATACAAAAAATTAGCCAGGTGTTGCCGGGCGCAGTGGCTCACGCCTGTAATCCCAGCACTTTCGGAGGCCAAGGCGGGTGGATCATGAGGTTAGGAGATCGAGACCATCCTGGCTAACACAGTGAAATCCCGTCTCTACTAAAAATACAAAAAATTAGCCAGGCGTGGCCGGGCGCAGTGGCTCACGCCTGTAATCCCAGCACTTTGGGGGGCCGAGATGGGCGGATCACGAGGTCAGGAGACAAGACCATCCTGGCTAACACAGTGAAACCCCATCTCTACTAAAAATACAAAAAATTCGCCAGGCATGGTGGCATGCGCCTGTGGTCCCAGCTACTCGGGAGGCTGAGGCAGGAGAATGGCGCAAACCCGGGAGGTGGAGCTTGCAGTGAGCTGAGATCGCGCCCCTGCACTCCAGCCTGGGCGACAGAGCAAGACTCCATCTCAAAAAACAAAAAAACAAAAAAAACAAAAAAAACAACAACAACAAAAAAACCCTAAGCACCTGGAGCTGTCATCCTGATAAAGCTGTGGTCAGCTGGGAGATTGGGAGATGACACCCTGAAAGGATGCCCCCTCTCCTTTAGGATGCAGTTACATCTAAACCAATAGTTGCTACATGGTGTCATGTCCCCAATGGGTTGAATGAGGCCTTGGGTCCCACTGAAGTAGTCAGGGCTGTAGTTCATCTGGAGAAGTTTCCAGAAATTATGACCAAATGCCTCTGGAGAAGCTGAGTCTGGATGAACTTAACTTGAGAAATACATGGATGAGGGAGTGCGGGGTGGAATGTAGTACAGGCAGTGGTGTCCCACCCAGGACTCCCCGCTGCTCTGAGTGTGGATGGGTAACACCCTGAGCTACTTCTGTCTTCACCAAGCTGTGGCATTCTAGGCTTTAGATCATGAATCAGGTTGAAATTAACCCGAGTCTATGATTTTCAGGCATCTTTCCCCTCTGCCCTACCCTATCCCCTTCACTCTTTCTCTTGAGCATGCCCTTAACAGATCAGTGGAACATGATCCCCAGTTTCAGGCTCTGCTGCACGAGAAGCAATTGAAGACAATGATGAACAAAGACAAATGACAAACTAGGGAAAAACATTTAAAACTAACTTTACAGCAGAGAACTAACTTACCTGACATACTGAGAGCTACTGCAAAGATATAAGAAAAGAAGCAACAACCCACTAGAAAAAATGGGCAATGGATCTAGAAATGTAGTCTGAAAGAGACCTGACTTTTGACCATTTGAAAGACACTCAACCTCACTTGTAAGTACAAACTATAATAAGAAAACATTTTAAGAATATCAGACCGGCAAAGATCAAAAAGTTTGAATAAACACTATGTTCCTCAGAGGGTGGAGAAACAGGTACAGTTGTTCCTCAGTATCTGCTGGGGATTGGTTCCAGGAGCCTCTTGGGATACCAAAATCTGCAGATGTTCAAGTTCTTCAAGCAATATGGCAGTATTATTCACACATAACCTACACTCCTCCTGTATAACAGTCATGCATCACTCGACAACAGGGATACATTCTGAGAACTCTGTCATTCGGCAATTTCATCATTGAGTGAACATCACAGAGTGTAATTACACAAACCCAGATGGTACATATAGCCTCCTACACACCTAGGCTATAAGGTATTGCTCCTGTTGTTCCAAGGCTACAACCTCTACAGCATGTTACTGTATCAATACTGCAGGTAACTGTAACACAATGGTGAGTATTTGTGACTCTAAATACATTCAAACACAGAAAAGGTAATGCGTTGTGCTACAATGTTAAGACAGCTATGTCACTAGGCAATGGAAATTTTTTTAGCTCCCTTATAATCTCATGGGACCATTGCCATACATGTGGTCTGTCGTTAACCAATATGTTGTTATATGGCCAAGACTGTACTTCAAATTATCTCTAGATTACTTACACCTAATACAATGTAAATGTTATGTAAATAGTTGCTACACTGTATTTTTAAAATTTGTATTTTTTTAATTGTTGTAGTGGTTTTTTTTATTGTTTTTTTTGAGTATTTTCAACCCACAGTTGCTTGACTCCTCGGGTGAAGAACCTGCAGAGGTAGGGGGCCGCCTGCACACTCACAGAGTCCTCACGTATGCACTGACTTCAATCCTTTATGAAGAACAATTTGGAAATGTCTGTCAAATTAAAAAGTAACCTAGCCTTAGATCTAGAAACTCTACTTTTGTAATTTATCCTAAAGGTAGAGTAAAACAAGTATAACAGTTGAAAATAAATTAAATATGTATTAATAAATCACTGGTTAAATAGAATATGACACAGCTATCTAAGGGAATATCATGCAACTATTAAAATGGACAAGGCAGTTTTATGTGTGCTAATGTGAACACTCTGTGATAAATCAAAATATACTGTTCAGTGTAAAAAGAAAGGTGCAAACAGTGTACACCATGTAATCATTTGGGAAACAAATGCATGTGTATGCTCATATATGGAGAGACTGTAAAGACACGAGAATCTGGTTCAGCAATTCCTCCCATGGAGGACGCACAGGATTTCTTTAGACCAAGAATCTCTTTGTTATCATCTGAATTTTGAACCATGTACATAAATTACATATTCAATTAGATAAAAATAAATAATACGCTGGGCATGGTGGCTCACACTTGTAATCTATTACTTTGAGAAACCAAGGCAGGAGGATCGCTTGAGCACAGGAGTTCAAGACCAGCCTGGGCAACATGGCAAGACCCCATCACTACAAAAAAAAATACAAAAATTAGCCAGGTGTGATGGAGCAACATGTGGTCCCAGCTACTCAGGAAGCTGAGGTGAGAGGATCACCTGAGCCTAGAGAAGTTGAGGCTGCAGTGAGTCATGACTGTGCCACTGCATTCCAGCCTGGGTGACAGAGTGAGACCCTGTCTCAAAAAATAACAACAACAACAAATCTGATAAGAGCTTCTTGGGTTTGGTATCACAAATGTGATTAATTACCCTGTCCCATTATTAAAACCATACAGCAAGCCTGCTATGAGTCCATTCATAGTCACTAGGTGAACCCACATGAGCCTTGCACTGCATGAAACCCTACTGGGGCAAATGTCAGCTTGTGATAGAAACTACAGAAACAATGTTTTTTTTTTTTTTTTTTTTGAGAGAGTCTTGCTCAGTTGCCCAGGCTGGAGTGCAGTGACACGATCTCGGCTCACTGCAAGCTCTGCCTCCCGGGTTCACGCCATTCTCCTGCCTCAGCCTCCCAAGTAGCTGACTACATGGTGCCCCACCACCTCCGGCCATCTTTTGTGACACTTTTAGTAGAGACGGGTTTCAGAAAGTTAGCCAGGATGGTCTCAATCTCCTGACCTCGGATCCACCCTCCTCGGCCTCCCAAAGTGCTGCTGGGATTACAGGCACATTTCACCGCGCCTCGCCCTTTTTGAGACGGAGTCTCACTGTGTCTCCCAGGCTGGAGTGTAGTGGCATGCTGACCTCGCTCACTGCAAGCTCCTCACTGGTTCACTTATTCTCCGCCTCTCACTTCCCAAGTAGCTGGGATCAGCATGCCACATCACCAAGCAGTTTTTGTATTTTTAGTAGAGACGGGTTTCACCCATAGCTGTGATAGTCTCATCTCCTGACCTTGATCCACCTCGCCTCGGCCTCCCAAAGTGCTGGGATTACAGGCATGAGCCACCGCGCCGGGCCCTTTTTTTTTTTTTTTAAGACACAGTCTTGCTCTGTCACCAGGCTAGAGTACAGTGGCACAATCTCAGCTCACTGCAACCTTTCTCGGCCTCTGGGTTCAAGCGATTCTCCTGCCTCAGCCTCCCGAATACTTGGGACTACAGGCACACCACCACATCCAGCTAATCTTTGTATTTTTAGTAGAGACGGGGTTTCACCATGTTGGCCAGGATAGTCTTGATCTCTTGACCTGGTGATCTGCCCGCCTCGGCCTCCCAAAGTAATGTTCCTACTTTATGAAGGTTTTGTGAAGATTAAATGAGAAAAATGTATTTAAAATGTTAAACAGTATTGCTGCACACAGTAAGCATTCCAAAACAGAAGCTACTATCAAATTCCTTTCAACTTGTTCATTAATGTTCATTCTAAATACAAAATACTTCCCATAAACACTACACTGGAGTATGTGGGATTAAATGTCTCCTATCACTGGTGGATTTTGTTGTTGTCATTGTTTTTATTTTATGAAATGTATACAGTTTAAAAAGGCAAATAAAGTTCAAAAAAATTGTAAAACAAAAAAACAACAATCTCCTTTACTAACCGGGACAACCCCATCCACAAACCACTTCCAAGAGGCGGCGACACAGGAGTCTTCTGATTCTTCTAGCATCTAGAGCCATTTTTCTAAATAATGGGCTTATGTTGCGATTGCTTATCAATTTAAGACATTATTTATTGACTTCCAATTATATCACCATTCCCACTTTCCCTCTCTTTTCTTACAACTTAATTTTTCTTAATCAATACTTAGTTCTTACATCATTTTATTATCCACATTCTCTCACTGACATGCCAAGTAGTAGTCAAATTACAATTTCTTTATAATTAAACTTTTATTTTAAGGTAACTGTAAATACACCTCTTATTATAAGAAATGATACAGGGAGATCTATCGCTCCCTTTACCCTACTGTCCCCAGCAGTGACATCTTGCAGAACTATATAGCACATCACACCAGGACACTGACGTAAACACAGCCAGAGCACCCATCACTGTGAGGACCCCTCCTGTTGCCCTTTATAGGCTCACCTACTTCTCTCCAACCCTAGCAAACCCTAATCTGTTCTCCACCTCAGCAACTGTGTCATTTCAAGGATGTTACAGAAAGGAACATACGGTGTGAAACCTTTCAGAATGGCTTTTTTTACTTAGCATAATTCTCTGGAGGCCCATCCAGGTTGCTGTGTATTTTGTTCCTTTGTGGTTGCTTTAAGACAGGGTCTCACTGTCATCCAGACTGGAGCACAGTGGCGTGATCACGGCTCACTGCAGCCTCCACTTCCTGGGCTCAAGCAATCCTCCAGCCTCAGTCTCCCCAGTAGGTGGGACTACAGGCAGATGCCACCATGCCCAGCCCTTCGTATTACTGAATAGTCTTTCAAGGCATGGATGGACCTCATTTTGTTTAACCATTTATCCCCCAAAGGACATAGAGTTGTTTCTAGTTTTGGGCTAATATGAATACAACTGTTTTGAATATTAATATGCAGGTTTTCATGTGAACATAAATTTTCATTTCCCTGGGATAAATGCCTAGGAGTGCAATTGCCAAGTTATTGGTAGTTGCATGTGGAGATTTAAAGAAACTGCCAGACTGCTTCCTAGAGTGGGGGTACCATTTTACATCCCTACCAGCAATCAATGAGGGGTCCAGTTCTTCCACATCTTCTCCAGCATCTTGTTTTCTACTTTAAATTTAAGACATTCTGTTAGGTGTGTATTGGCTGCTCATTATGGTTTTAATGTGCATTTTCCTGATGGCTAATGATTTGAGCATATTTTCATATGCTTATTGCCATCTGTATATCCTCTTCAGTGAAGTATCTCCTCCTGTCTTTTGCTTATGTCTTAATTGGATTCTTTGTTTTACTGTTGAAGTTTTGAGAGTTCTTTATATACTGTAGATACCAACCCTTTGTCAGATATGTGGTTTAAAAATATGTCCTCTCAGTCTGTAGCGTATCTTTTGTCTTTTATAGAGCAAAAGTTTTAAATTTTGATGAAGTCCAGTTTATGTTTTTTCTTTTATGAATTATGCTTTAGGTATCAAGTCTCAGAACTCTTTGTGTAGCCCTGCATCCTGAAGATTTTCTATGCTTTTTACTAGAAGTTGTATTTTATATTTAAGCCTATGATCCATTTTGAGTTAATTTTTGTGTTTAAGTTGTGAAATTTAGGGCAAGATTCAGTTTTTGCCTACAAATGTCCAACTGCTCCAGCACCATTTGTTAAAAGGCTATCCTATCCTTTCTCCACTGAATTGCTTGTGAACCTCTGTCAAGAATCAGCTGGGCATATATGTGTGGATCTGTTTTTCATGACTTTGCTCCCCTGATCTCTGTGTCAGTCCCTCTGCAGGTACCACACTGTCTTGATTGTGATAGCAGTATGATCTACCTTGAAATCAGGCAGGCTGACTCCTCCCATTTTCTTCTTTTTCAAAATTATTTTTAGCTATTCTACTTATTTTGCCTCTCCATTTAAAGAATAGCTTGAAATTTAAGATCGTGCCACTGCACTTTAAGAATAGTCTTGTTTATATCTACAAAAAGTTCTTGCTGAAATTTTGGTAGGAACTGTAAAATTCACTTTTAATAGTTACAAGCTATTCAAATTATTTCACATTGGATGGCTCGTAGTAGTAGTTTGTGCTTTTCAAGGAGTTGATCCATTTATATCAACTTAGGGATAACTAACATACTAACTAGGTTGAAACTTCAATCCATGAATACAGTATGTCTCTCCATTTATTCAGACCTTTGATTTCTTTAATCAGTGTTGTATAGTTTTCAGCATACGAATCTTATTCATGTTTTGTAAGATTTATATCCGTGTTTCATTTTTTAAGTGATTGTAAATGGTATTGATTTAATTTTGATATCCACATATTTATTGTTCGTACACGTATCTTGTTTGTCTGAGTTTTTTTTGTTTTTTTTTTTGTTTTTTTTGAGTGGAGTCTCACTCTGTCGCCCAGGCTGGAGTGCAGTGGCACGATCTCGGCTCACTGCAAGCTCCGCCTCCTGGGTTCACACCATTCTCCTGCCTCAGCTTCCCAAGTAGCTGGGACTATAGGCACCCACCACCAAGCCTGGCTAATTTTTTGTATTTTTAGTAGAGACGAGGTTTCACTGTGTTAGCCAGGATGGTCTCGACCTCCTGACCTTGTGATCCACCCGCCTCAGCCTGCCAAAGTGCTGGGATTACAGGCGTGAGCCACTGTGCCCGGCGCCGTTTGTCTGAGTTTTAATCAAGAATGGGTGCTGAATTTTGTCAAATAAACTTTCTGCCATTGATTGATATAATCACGTGATTTTTCTTCTTTAGCTTGTTAATATGATGGATTACATTTTCTTTTTTTTTTTAAGCTGTGATTTTTCTTTTGTTTCTGCAAATATATGGTATTATTAAGCAATTCATCTAACTTCTCATTTATGGAAATCAATACAAAAGTTTCAAGGTGATTCAAGTTCCCATGCACATTAGGAGGGCCTGAATGGAAACCAGGTACTGATTTTTCAACTGAACCTGCACAAACTACTCTAAAGAAATTGCTCTATCAGCTATCACTTCTAGTTGCACCTAGCAGCTAGAACAATAGTACAGCAAGTGTTCAACAAACATTTGTTGAATAAGTTAATGTCAGATAGAAAGAAAAGACTAGACATATGTAAAGGTATCTGATAAGATACAAATATTGATACAGCAAGAACATAAAGACAGGCCACAAATAATTTCACCAATTTCAAATTATACTTTTAGAACAGCACTATCCAAACTAGTTTTGTAAAACCAAGAGGTTTTTCTAGTTATCTTAGGGATCGGTCAGAGTTTAGTTATGAAATCTTCAAAACAAAATTTGAATAACTTTTGAATTAAAAATCAAATTATATAGGGTATACTTAAGAGATCTAAGGAAGGAAGGAAGGAAGGAAGGAAGGAAGGAAAATAAGAATCACTATAACAATCACAAAGTATTATGATTCTAAGAAAATTTGGAAATAATTACATTTTCCATAGTAATTTGCCATTATGAGGCCACTAATGTCTCTTCCCTACCCTCTAGAAAATGATAATTCTCTCCATAAACTAGTAGAAAATGTTTGGAGGTTCTGTGATGTAGTCTAATTCTACTGAACATAAAAAGACAGCCCAGTCAAATTGGGCTAAATCTTGAGGACCGTAAGTATAGTTTATGCTGTAGGGAAGTCAAAAGTCAAGATGGGGAACTTACACAATTGGGTTTTCCCTCCTTTGAATCTCATCCTGGAGATGCCTCAAAAGCAAGTGGGCTATTGATGGAACTCAGAATGTAATATAAAAACTATAGCTGGGCCGGGCATGGTAGCTTACGCCTGTAATCCCAGCACCTTGGGAAGTCGAGGCGGGAGGATCACAAGGTCAAGAGATCGAGACCACCCTGACCAACACGGTGAAACCCCGTCTCTACTAAAAATATAAAAAAATTAGCTGGGTGTGGTGGGCCTCTGCAGTCCCAGCCAGTCAGGAGGCTGAAGCAGGAGAATGGCATGAACACGGGAGGTAGAGCTTGCAGTCAGCAGGGCCTGCGCCACTGCACTCCAGCCTGGGCGACAGAGCGAGACTCCGTCCCAAAACAAAACAAAACAAAACAAAAAACTATAGCTGATACTCTGGAGGGAATGGAAAAAATAAAGAGAGATCTGTGGAATACAGACCTAAGCACTGGAAACGCATATCACAAACTAAACAACTAATTAAACAAGAATTTACAATAATCCTAATAAATATTCTCAAGGGCATGTAGGAGGGCACTGGAAACAAATAGGGACCAGGAGTTATAAAAAAGGACCAATCAGATATAGTAGAAACAAACAATTTAATTCAGGGTTGAATGAATACAGTTGATGAATGAATTCATAAGATGGAGAGTGGTTTGAAACATTCCCAGAAAGCATTGGGAAGAGTAAAGAACAGGAAAAATGAGAGAAGGGCATGAAAAATAAAATAAATAAAATATCAACATGTGATTAATGGGAGCCCTAGAAGGAAAGAAAAAAATAAAGTTAAATATTTGAAGAACTGTTAATTAAAATTTCTCCACAATTTTTTTTTTTGGGGGGATGGAGTCTTGCCCCATCACCCAGGCTAGAGTGCACTGGTGCAATCCCAGCTCACTGCAACCTCTGCCTCCTTGGGTTCAAGTGATTCTCCTGCCGATGGATTACATTTTCAAGTATCAAACCAGCCTTGCATCCTTAGAATAAACTCCACTTGTTCATGGTGTATAATTCTTTTTTGTTGTTTATTCTCACAGCCACAGTAGGTATAATTCTTTTTCTATATTGCTGAGTATGTTACCTAATATTTTCCTAAGGAATTTTATGTTTGTATTGGTGTCTGTTATTTCTTTTAATTTTGCACTGTTTTTTGTTTGGTTTTGATATCAGGGCAATACTGCCCTTACAAAACGAATCAGAAAATATTCCCAGCCAAGTGCACTGGTTCAGGCCTATATTCCCAGGACTTTGGGAGGCTGAGGTGGGAGGACTGCTTGAGTCTAGGAGTTCAAGACAGCCTGGTCAACACAGTGAGACTTCATCTCTACAAATTGGAAGGGCTGCTTGAGCTTGGAAGGTCGAGGCTGCAGTGAGCCAAGACGATGCCACTGCACTCTAACCTGGGCAAGAGAGAAAGACCCTATCCCAAGAAAAAAAAAAAAAGAAGAAGAGAAAAGAGAAGAGGGGAGGGGGAGAGGGGAGAGGGAGAAGAAAAGAGTTCCCTCCCTTTCTGTTTTTCTGAAAGAGTATGTAGAATTGACGTTAATTCTTTAAATGTTTGATAGAATTCTCCAGTGAAACCATTTGGGTCTGAAGATTTTTTTAAATGGGAGTTTTCAAATTAGATACTGAATTTCTTTAATAATTATAGGGGTATTCAAATGATCTATTTCATATTGGATGCCTGTGGGAGGAGTTTGTGCTTTTCAAGGAATTGGTCTATTTTTTGGCCCACTGTTTGTGTGTGGAGTTGCTTGTGTTCTCTCATTATCCTTTTGATTCTCAGGGTCTCTCAGAACTTGAAGAATGTTGTGCCACTGGTCCTCACTATGCGTAACAAGAAATCTGCTGTCTTTCCATTTTCCCCTATGAGTAAAGTGTTTCTTTCTTGCCACTTTCAAGATTTTTTGTTGTTGTCTTTACTTTTCAGAAATTCTACTATGATGGACTTCAGTAGTGGATTTCTTCATCTTGTTTGGCATTTGCTCAGCTTTCTGAATCTTTTAAGTTTGTCCTTTGCCAAACGTTTCAACCTGTAAGATCTTTGAAAAGCTTTTCAGCCCTTCCCTCTTTCTCCTCTCTTTTCAGGACTTCAACAATACAAATGTTAGAAAATTTAACCTAGACCCTCAGAAGGGAAGGGAACGGCACCTTTTTTTTTTTTTTTTTTTTTTTTTTTTTTTTTTTGAGATAGAGTCTCGTTCTGTTACCCAGGCTGGAGTTCAGTGGTGAGATCTCGGCTCACTGCAACCTCCACCTTCCAGAGTCAAGCAATAGTCCTGTCTCAGCCTCCTGAGATTATAGGCATGTGCCACCACAACCAGCTAATTTTTGTATTTTTAGGAGAGATGGGGTTTCACCACGTTGGTCAGGCTGGTCTTGAACTCCTGACCTCGTGATCTGTCCGCTTCGGCCTCCCAAAGTGCTGGGATTACAGGCATGGGCCACAGTTCTCGGCAACACCACCTTTTTACCACCAAGTAGGGGTCAAAGGTCGGATTCCCTACTTGCCATCCTGCGTGGAGGGCTCCTTCCTCGTTACTGCTGGGTATGATAAGAGTTCTGGTTCCCCATGTGGCTTCCACTGATTCTTCCCACTGGTTGGGAGGAAAAGGAGGGCCTCATTACTGCCCCACCCAATGTGGTCTCCACTAACACTCCAGAACCACACAAGGTTCCTTAGGCGTTTGTTACTGCCCAACAAGGATAAAAGTCCATGGTCCCTCCCTATTCAACTTTCTCTGGAGGAATAAGTGGCTCTCACTTAGCCTTTGCTAGCAGGCACAGAGGTAGGACCACAGTTCTTTCTGTCATGTTTGGTTGGCACTGAGCAGTTGTCTAAATATTTTCTGTCTTGTGCTAGGCTGCCCCTTTCCTGGTCCTTTGGTGAGAAGGAGCTGACTTTTGCAGGGGGTTCTGTCTGTACCTGTTGGTGTTTCCGGGTTGCCAGCTTCTTCAGCTCATAGTCTGGGCTACATGAGGCAAAAAGACAACCTGAAGAAATCACTACTGGGTCGTTTTCTGGGTCCTGGGTGGTCTGCCTTCTCTCTACCTTTCAGAGTGTTCTTATGTTACTGCATCTAGTGTCCAAGAATTTTAGATTTTAGGTGCACTTAACTAGAAGAATAGGGAAAAGAATGTCTACTTCATCTTCCCAGAAACAGGAGTCTCCAACCTTTAAGTTTTCATTTTTAATGATTTATTATCAATTCCTCCACACCTCCATTTGCTTCGTTTTCTATGTACTATTCTATTTCTTCAACAACTTCTCAATACGTTATTCTACCCAAACATATAGTCTATACTTACTTATCCCAGAGCTTCTGTGGCCTGTTTCTTATTTTCCTAGGACTTTGCTTTCCTGTTATCCTGGGAATTATCTTTGTTCCTTTCCCTGGCAGACCCCTTGGGCTATGAATCCATGTTTTCCTCTTCTTGGTTTGCCCTTGTGTTTTGTTTGATTTTGTTTCTGAAGACTGTGTCTCATGCCGTTGCCCAGGCTGGAGTACAGTGGTGCCATCTTGGCTCACTGCAACCTCTGCCTCCCGGGTTCAAGCGATTCTCGTACCTCAGCCTCCCAAGTAGCTGGAATTACAGGCATGTGCCACCACACCCGGCTAATTTTTCTGGCATTTTAAATAGAGACAGGGTTTCGCCATGTTGGCCAGGCTGGTCTCAAACTCCTGGCCTCATCTGATCTGCCCCACCCTTGGCCTCCCAAAGTGCTGGGATTACAAGCGTGAGCCACCTCGCCCAGCCTCCCCTTATATTTTGATGCAGCACATCCTCTGGTAACTTCTAAGAACCAGCTTCTGTGAGTTGAGGTTTTACAGACCTGTCTAGTCATCATGACAGGATCCTTTCAATGGGGGGAGTCATGTCCATCAGTCAATTCTTCAAAATATTCTTCCTTTACTGTCTTAATAACTTCTTCTCACTCTTCCCTTCATTCTTTATTCCTGGGAGTCAGATGTTGGACTTCCTGAATTGATCATCTAATTTCATTTCTCTGTCTCATCTTTTGTTTATTAACCTTCTTTGTCTTTTGAATATTCTTTCTGGGACCTTTTTTTACTTTTATCTTTCAACACCTCTATTGGATTTTTAAAAGATACATAAATAACCTAGTTGTTTTGCTTTTTTTTTTTTTTTTTGACACAGAGTCTTACTCTTTCACCCAAGCTGGAATGCAGTGGTATGATCTTGGCTCACTGCAACCTCCGCCTCCCAGGTTCAAGTGATTCTCCTGCCTCAGCCTCCCAAGTACCTGGTATTACAGGTGCCTGCCACCACACCCAACTAATTTTTGTATTTTTAGTAGACATGGGATTTCTCCATGTTGGCCAGGCTGGTCTCGAACTCCTGACCTCAAGTGATCCGCACACCTCGGCCTCCTAAAGTGCTGGGATTACAGGCGTGAGCCACCGCACCCGGCCTAATTAACACAGTTTTAATTCCAGAAGCTCTTCCTCTCACCTTTTATTTATTTAAAAGTAGAATCCTGTTGTCACTGTCAACAATATTTCCTCTTATCTTTCTGAAAATATTATATACTTTTAAATTTCTTCCCCTATTTTCTGCATTGTTGCTGTTTATTCATGTTTATTTTGTGTATTTGTCTTGAGTTCTGCCTTGAGGTTGAAAGTTGTCCTCAAATGTGTACTTATACTCAGCTGCCTATGTTTGAAATGAGGCTCCAAAAAGCTGACAGACACCGGATGCCTGGCGGGAGTCCTGACTGTTGGAGTTTATTCAGGCTGGTTGGGTGGGTAACCCCAAGGGCCAGTATGGGCTGCTCAACTTCTCCAGTGAGCACCCTTCCAAGAATTCCTTTGTTGGAAAGGCCTGGGTTGAAGGCATTCTAGAAGCTTGAAAGAAAAAGGAGTTGGGAATTCTCTCCATTCCACATACAGGCTTTGACTTGACTTCCTTATCTTCTGTGTTGGTCTCTCCCCACCTGCCCCTGTATCAGGTTTCTGTATGTCCAAAGCCCCATCTTCCAGTGGGTGGGGGTGAGTTAATCATCTGGCTGGGCCAGGTGAGAGTGGAAATCCCTCCCATGGACATCTGCACTGCCCCATGCCCCTCCTGAGCCCCCTGGACTCCGTATCCTCTGCAGGAACTCGGGTCTGGCTGCGTTAGCTCTAACTCAGTTATCTCACCCTCAGCAGTTTTCTTCTTCCATGTTTATGGACCACCTCATCCACTGTTGTCTCCTTTCCTATTCCCTCTGACCTCATGGCTTTATACCTTTTTATTCATTTACTTTCATTTTAGGGGAGGGATTAAAAATCAACTTATGCACATCACATGGTTTATGCACAGTATTTTGGCCTCAGGCCAAATGAGACCCAATGATGAGTCTCAAACACATGCTCTGAATTCTAGGCAGTGACTGTTAGACCTGCAAGGTCATGGCCTTGACCAGGTAACTCTTTTCAACTGCAAACTCCAGGAGATGTGAGTTTTCTCCCAGCTCTTGAACCCTCTTTATGGTGGAGCAGCACATACTACCCACACAGCCAAGCCTTCAAGAGAAAGAAGGTGGCATTGCTACTACAGAAAAAAACAAACTGGGGTCAGCAGACAGAATCTGGGTTTTCAGTTATCCAATTATTAAATTTATCACCATGGACAAGACAATGGGTAGGATAATCAACTACTAAGGTGTTTGTGTGGCTGTGTCTTATAAACTCAAGAGTGTCTGGTGGATACAAGCATGACCGTCACTGTCGTTTGGCAGGCATATCCTGTGGCCCATGACGACTTACCTTTACCTCCTTCTCAATATAGTCGCTCAGCAGTCTGTCTGGCTCGACGCGCTCAGGCAATGACAACACCACAGTGTGCAGAGGGCGCCTCTCTGTCACCTTCTCATGGGCTTTCTTATCTCTACTCTTTTCACCTTTTAGGAATACTCGTTTAAATGGCGAGACAATTCCAGGCTGCAGGCAGAAATGGCAATGATTGGAGTTCATTATTTACAAATGCTTTGTGTTGTACCTATGGTTAACAAACAGAAGTAGCCAAAACTACTACCATGGTCCCCATGCAACAGGCATCAGGGATCACTGACTGCCAGACTGGTGAGAAAGGTACCAACAGCACACAAGCCTGAGGGACCCCAGCCAACACGCAGGCCGGCAGGGTGCGGCTGGGCTGCCATGCAGCCTCTGGCGTGGAGGGGCCCTGTTCTTCACCTGTTCGTACAACACACAGAAGGCAGGTAACCTTATCTGGCAAGACAATGACAGAAGGGGGAGATTCCCCACAGAAGATAAAACATAACATCATTCCAACTCTTTCCAGTTCAGCTGGACCCTTCATCTCTGAGAACTCCGGGAAGGCAGGTGGAAGGTGTGGTCAGTGCTGGCATCAACAAGTTAAGCATCTCAACAGCCAAGGCTGAGCACATTCTACAGAAGCACATTTCTTAATGGCTTAATGGGGCACATGTTTTTAATCCAATTCCTTCCCCAATGGGGACTTCATGACTCCAAGTGGGGACACTGAGCGTGATGAGCTCCAATGCAGATCAACAAGGGAGAAACCAGGCCGGGCACGGTGGCTCATGCCTGTAATCCCAGCACTTTGGGAGGCTGAGGGAGGCACATCACTTAAGGTCAGGAGTTCGAGACCAGCCTGGCCAACATGATGAAACCCTGTCTCTACTAAAAATACAAAAATTAGCCAGGTGTGGTGGCACATGTCTGTAATCCCAGCTTCTCGGATGGCTGAGACAGAAGAACTGCTTGAACCCGGGAGGCGAAGGTTGCAGTGAGCCGAGATGCCACTGCACTCCAGCCTGGGCAACAGAGCAAGATACTGTCTCAAAAAAAAAAAAAAAAAAAAGTTGCGGGGGAGAAGCTCTGATCAGCAGCTGGCCAGCCCCTAACTTTGATGACCTCACACCCTATCCAGCATCTCAAGAGGGTTCTGAAGGCTAATCCTGCAATCAAAGTCACCTTAAACCGTGAGAATGAGTGAGAGAGCAAGAGAGGATTACAGCAAGCCTCACCTGCACAACCCAGGAAAAGACCTATCACTTCCTTCACAGTAACTCCGTAAGAAAGCTTTTCATCACCACCTTTGACAATGGTGCCGGGTTGGGGGGCTGGGGGGTGAAGCAAACCCAAATCGTGCTGAAAGATCATGCTACAATCCCCATCTACAGTCACCCAAAGGAACATAAACCTGAGAAAACGAGACACTGATGTGCAGCCGCAGCAAGGAAATATCACACAGGCCTGCAAAAACCAGAGCCGTGACTAAGAGTGAGAACTTATTCCCCACTGTCTTCTCCATAACTCTCAACAGAGGAAATGCAGGAAGAGATGACAACACTCCTTCTGCTGGTGCCTGCCAGGATGGGGTGACCCAATGCACAGATGGCAGCCAAAACCCCCACAGTATTCCCAGCTCAGACCCCCCTTATCACCAAACACAGAAACAAACAAAACATATATACAATAAATCACCAAACTTTCATTAAAAGTTCTCATTTCTGTCTCTCTCCAGCATATGGGAAATTCACCCATATGCCAAATCCAATATAAAATGGTATAGCAGAACCTGTGGTCCTATAAGGACACCTCCTCAAAACCAGTTTCACAGATGGACAATCACAGCCAAGGACTACACTGTTCAGTAACCACTCCTGACAAAGGCAGAAATCAGTCAACCAGTGGCTCCCAGCAGGCCCTGCAGCTGCCTTCCTAACGAGGTTGGGGTTGGACCCTGCCCTGTATGAGCCCCTCCCCACCACCATCACACTCAGCTCTCCAGAATTAGGGGAAAAAAATAAACAAGCAAAGGCCACCCCAAAGAAAACAAATCCTCAAAAAGCAAAACCCAACATTTTTCCTGACCCTGCTGCCTCCTGACAGCCAAGGCTGAGCTTTCTGTTCCTCAGCTTCCTCCTTACCCTTCTTTATTTCACCCTTTCAGAGCTAGGTTTTTATTGCATTCACCCACTAAAACAGATATGGAATCAGGAGGCTCTTTCAACAAAAACAAAAACAAAAAACACAACAAAGTCTTGCTTCCAGAGAAGTGCACTAATGCTGCCACCACACCTCTGTCACTCTGTCCCCTGTGTTTCCTGCATCTCATGTACCCTTTGCCAGCTCTCTTTCTTCTGCCAGTAAATACAGATATTCTTCAGGTCTTAGGCATGACCTCTGCTCCGGCATGCGTTGGGCTGCACCACTTACTAAGCAAACTCTCAACAGGCTAACAATCCTTAGAGAAGTGCCACAGGCAATCAATACAATAATCTACATAAAGGCTCTGAGCACATGTCTGATATGTTGTGAACAAACAAAATATACAGCAGTTAATTTTATGACTGTATTTACCTTAAGTTAAAATTCATCTCTTCTTCCATTGCTGTCTATATATATATATAATCAGACTGTCTCCTATACATCATGACCACAGACTAGATAATAAAGTTGGAGCAGTATCCCAGCCTAAGCTCTATATTCATGCCCCCAACAGGGGACACACCTGTGACCCAGGCTTAAAGCCCTGTAATCTGCTAAAATGCTTCCTCCCTCACTTGGGCTGACTGGACCCAGCCCTGCATCTGCCTTCTTCACCTGGAATAGCTCCCCTCGCCTGACCTGGAATAGTCTTCCCTTGACCCAGAGTGGTTCCCCATTGACCCGGAATAGTCCCCCATCTACCTGAACTAGTCCTCTCATAGACCCAGAGTAGTCCCCCGTTGATCAGGAGAAGTCTCCCCTTTGACCTGGAATAGGCCCCCTCCCAGGTCCCATTCTCTGCTGTTCAGCACAACCTGTGGTGGGGGAAGAGTATGGAGTAAGGATGACTAAAGGTCCTCAGAGTTGGTAACAGTTGGAGCCAGATGATATATACAGTAGCTTCGTTTACTTTTCTTTGTATATATTTTTAATATTTGAATTTTTAAATATTTTTTGAAAAGGATGAATATTTTCTGCTTCCTGCTAATTACACTTAAACTGAGGCAAAATACAAAAGCATAAAAAATTAAGATCGCCAATATCCTTACAAGATGATCCTCTCTAAGATGAACCACAGAGGTGACAGAAAGTGCTCCCAGGCTGGGTGCAGTGGCTCACGCCTATAATCCCAGCACTTTTGGGAGGCCAAGGTGGGTGGACTGTTGAGCTTAGGGGTTCGAGACCAGCCCGGGCAACCTGGTGGGACCCCATCTCTATAAAAACTACAAAAATTAGCCAGCTATGGTGGTTCATGCATGTAGTGCCAGCTACTTGGGAGGCTGAGGCAGGAGGTTGCTTGAGCCCAGTAGGTCAAGGCTGCAGTGAGTTGTGATCATGCCACTGCACTCCAGCCTGGGCAACAGAGTGAGACCTTGTCTCAAGAAAAATAAAAACTTTTTAAAAAGTGCTTCCAGAAGCTGGGTGCGGTGGCTCACACCTGTAATCCCAGCACTTTGGGAGGGTGAGGAGGCAGATCACTTGAGGTCAGGAGTTCGAGACCAGCCTGGCCAAGATGGTGAAACTCCATTTCTACTAAAAATACCAAAAATTAGTTGTGGTGGCAGGCGCCTGTAATCCCAGCTACTCCGGAGGCTGAGACAGGAGAATCGCTTGAACCAGAGAAGCGGAGGTTGCAGTGAGCCGAGATTGTGCCACTGCACTCCAGCCTGGGCAACGAGAGTGAAACTCCATCTCAAAAATAAAAAGAAAAGGCCAAGCATGGTGGCTCACGCCTACAATCCCAGCACTTTGGGAGGCCAAGGCTGGCAGATCACCTGAGGTCAGGAGTTTGAGACCAGCCTGGCCAAGATGGTGAAACGCCATCTCTACTTAAAATACCAAAAATTAGGTGGGCGTAGTGGCAGGTAACTGTAATCCCAGCTACTCAAGAGGCTAAGACAGAAGAATCCCTTGAATCCGGGAGGCAGAGGTTGCAGTGAGCTGAGATTGCACCATTGTACTCCAGCCTGGGCAACAAGAGCCAAACTCCGTTTCAAAAAAAAAAAAAAAAGAAAAGAAAAGAAAAAAGAAAAAGTGTTTCTAGGAGAGCTTGCTGGGACTGGCCTGGGCTCAGAAAGCATATGGCCTTGTGCTGCCCAGGCCCTGGCTCTATGACAGCAGTGAAGACAGGATGTCCCTGAGGCACCTTCAGGCTTCATTCTCCTTAATCCCTGACAAGCTTTGAGCCCCAGGACAAGTTTGGGTATGACAGGTAGTTTGCAGTGTGGGGTTCTCATGGGAGAATGGTGGGAAATGGTCACCTATGATTTGTCAGCCAAGAAATCATGGTAAACTGTAAGTTAAAAATGGCCCTTAAAATTTAGTGGTGCAATTTTAGCCATGCGAAAAATCATGTTTCTCTAGCCTCACTAAAAGCACACCAGGCTTTGCTTGCCTGTGATTTCCTCTCTGCTGGCATCCCCAGGTGACCAGATGGCACATGAATTACTTTTCAAATGTGTATGCTTGACCACTCACTTATTCTCCCAGGCCCTACGATGTGCAAGACCCTGGCCTGGAGGTTATGGAAATACAGAGGCATGTGGCCCATGAGCCCAGCTTTTCAGAAGCTTGCATCTCCACAGACATGGATAATCTCACATCAGCCACAGGAAAATGGCTGTCCCTAAACCATTTCTGCCTGCTAGCCCCCAAAGCTCATTCCTAAATGATAACTAGCTGTGTCATGGACAGTGACTGAGCTCTGAATCTGACAGTGCGGGCAAGCAGTCTGGCTCCATTTGTTGGCTCTTCTCAAAGCTGTCTGTTAGCCAAACTAGTTACTAACCTACCTATGGGAGCAACAGGAAACCAACTCTGAGACAGGAGATTTGCCAAGATCAACCTCTAACCAAGAAGCCCACACCAAATCAACAGGTCCCACAAACCTCATGCAACCTACACTGTTATTTTAATGTTGATGTACAGGTCATAAAATTATAGTCTCCACACAGAATTATAGTCTGCACTGGGAAGGACCCTGGGGCACCCCCGTCCCACAATCCCACCCCTAAAAAGAGATCCTCTGCAGTTAGGAAGTGAAAAACAGTAGGAACTCTTGCAGGGCAAGGAAACCAGGACGGCCCTCTGTAGATGCCTCTTATTGCCCAAGCATCAGTTCTTCCCTAGATTGAGCCCAGCTCTGTCCTCCTCTGGCATTTGCTCTTTTTTTTTTTTTTTTTTTTTGAGACAGAGTTTTGCTCTTGTCACCCAGGCTGGATGGAGTGCAGTGGCATGATCTTGGCTCACTGCAACTTCCGCCTCCCTGGTTCAAGCAATTCTCCTGCCTCAGCCTCCGGAGTAGCTGGGATTACAGGCACCCGCCACCATGCCTGGCTAATTTTCATGTCTGGCTAATTTTTGTATTTTTAGTAGAGACGGGGTTTCACCATGTTGGCCAGGCCGGTCTCAAAACTCCCGACCTCAGGTGATCCACCCGCCTCAGCCTCCCAAAGTGCTGGGATTACAGGCATGAGCCATTGTGCCTGGCTGCCCTTGGCTCTTACCCAGCAGCCAGCATAGAGCTTGCACAGACTGGACAGCAACAAATGCTGGTAATGACTCTTGATGGAACACTTGGACCAGGCTAGGCATCCGGGGAGGCCCTTTGGTTAGAGGTGACACAGCCCCTGCCCTCAACGATGTCACAGTCAAGCAGAAGTAGTAAGACCAGAGTAAAGTAACTGAAATTAAATCCACAGTAAAAACAGCCAATCAATGCTGAAGACACATAGGATGCTCCAAAGGTACACTTAGGGCTCAGCCACTCTGTTCTTAAAGCTGCTGTTCTGAGCAGCAGAGACAAGGAGAGGTAATGAGCAGGAGATACAGCCATCTGACTGCTCACAGGCTAGCAGAGGAGGGTGACCCCGGAACACCAAAGATAGGGCAGACCAAGGTGCTTCAGAGGAACCTGGCCCTTCTACCTGGGCCTCCAAATCACGAACAGTTTAACAAGCAGATTCTAAGGACTACTTGGAGGCAGGCATCACTCTGGCCCTAGTCCTTAGTCTTCAACAGCAGCTACCACAAGTTTCTTTTTTTAATGTCTCAAATAATTTTAATTGATGGGTAAGCCTTCCTAGAAAGCGGGATATTAACACTATTAAGTAAAGAAATGCATCCTTGCACATCTGCTGCAGCCTCCCTCTGCCACTCCTACCCATTCAGCACAGAATGCAGGGTAGGTGCTGTTCCCACTGAGGATGATAGGGCTTTTCAGAGGTAGTGTTTGCTCAGCTCTCAGCTGCAGGGGGTGGTAGGAGGGACAGCCGGTGCTGGGGGAGAGCTCTCCGAACAAGAAGCCACCTTAGATTTTTGGAAAAGAAGTTGCTTTTGAATACAAAATTTAAGCTGATGGCTGGGCGCAGTGGTTCAGGCCTGTAATCCCAACACTTTGGGAGGCCAAGACGGGAGGATCACTAGTCAGGAGTTTGAGACCAGCCTGGGCAACAGGGTGAGACTTCATCTTTAAAAAAAAATACAAAAATTAGAATACAAAAATTAGCAGGACGTGGTGGCACACACCTGTAGTCACAGTTACTCAGGAGGCTAAAGTGGGAGGATCACTTGAGCCTGGAAGATCACTTGAGCTGTGATCGCACCACTGCACTCTAGCCTGGGTGACAGAGCCAGACCATCTCAAAACAAATAATAATTATTAATTAAAAAGAAAAAAGCTGAGCATGGTGGCATACGTCTGTAGTCCTAGCTACCTGAAAGACTGGCGTGAGAGAATCGCTTGAACCCAGGAGCTCACGGCTGCAGTGGGCTATGACTGCCCACTGCACTCCAGCCTAAGTGACTGAGCAAGGCCCTCTTTTTTTTTTTTTTTTTTTTTTTTTACATGGAGTCTCACTATACAGCCCAGGCTGGAGTATAGTGGCGCGTGATCTTGGCTCAGTGCAACCTCCACCTCCCAGGCTCAAGCGATTCTCCCGCCTCAGTCTCCCGAGTATCTGGGATTACAGGTGCACACCACCACACCTGGCTAATTTTTGTATTTTTATAGAGATAGGGTTTCACCATGTTGGCCAGGCTGGTCTCAAACTCCTGACCTCAAGTGATCTACCCATCTCGGCCTTCCAAAGTGCTGGGATTACACGTGTAAGTCACTGTACCTCGGCAAGGCCCTGTCTCTTTTAAAACTAAAAAAAGAAGGAAAATAAATATAAAGGAAAGTTCTAGTTAAAAAATAATTGAGGCCAGGCGCAGTGACTCACGCCTGTAATCACAGCACTTTGGGAGGCTGAGGCGGGTGGGTCACCTGAGGTCAGAAGTTTGAGACCACCCTGGTCAACATGGTGAAACTCTGTCTCCACTAAAAATACAAAAATTAGCTAGGCATGGTGGCGCACACCTGTAGTCCCAGCTACTCGGGAGGCTGAGGCAGGAGAATTGCTTGAACCTGGGAGGTGGCAGTTGCAGTAAGCCAAGATCACGCCACTGCACTCCAGCCTGGGTGACAGAGCAAGGCTCCGTCTCAAGAAAAAGCAAAATAAAATAAATTGAGGGCAGGCACAGTGGCTCACACCTGTAATTCCAACACTTTGGGAGGCCAAGGCAAGAGGATCACTTGAGGCCAGGAGTTCAAGACCAGCCTGGACAACATAGCAAGAACTGTCTCTAAAAAATACTAAAAATTAGCCTGTAGTTCCAGGTACGCAGGAGGCTGAGATGGGAGGATCACTTGAGTTTGGGAGGTTCAGGCTGCAGTGAGTTGTGATCACACCACTGCACTCAGCCTAGGCAACAGAGTGAGATCCTGTCTGGAAAGAAGGAGGGAAATAATTAAATGGTTTAGAATATTTTTAATGTACAGAATCAGGATTCCAGTAAATCATCATGGGTTCTTTAACTCACTAGAATGTACTATAGATATACTATAGAATTTAAAAGGTGGGATTAGCCCAGGCAACCATTCTTCCATTCAACATGTATTTTATTGAGTACGCCTGTTCATCACCACCAAATGATCTCATCACCTTTGAACCTCAGAGACCAAAGGACCAGTTCAGTCCCCAGAAGGAAACCAGGCTAAGTGCTATTTCTCTTCCATGAGTGGAGTCCCAGCACCAAGGTGAGGTGTGGGGTCTATCCCAGCCTAAGTCTCTCCTGAAGAAACTGAGGTTGTGAGGGTTGAAGGGACCTGCCAGAATCCACAGCACGGAGCCAGGAGGAGGGAACACAGGGCTCTGAGTCACCATGCAGCGCTGTGCAAAGACATCGATACGGAATATATGCCACCTCAGATAACTGTACAGAACTTTCTAAACTCACTCTGGAAGATCCCTAGATCCTTACAAATTCTTGCAAAGTTTATGTCTTAAGCTTAAAACAACTCTTAAAGTTGGAAACCTAAAATGTACTTCTAAGTTAAAAAACTAAAACTAAATCTGGCCTACTAGGGCTTAGCTTGTGAGAATGCCCTCCTCACACAAAGCCAAGGCTCAGGCTCTGGGCAAGGCTGGCCCTCAGGTGCCAATGGCGGGTCTTGAGTTTTGTTAGATCTGAGGCTCAACATTATCAGCTCACTTGGGTGAACAGGATCTGGAGTAACTGGGTCTACCCAATAAATTCTCAGAAACTAACTTATAAGTCAGGGCACCTGTTTATTAATTTACAAGGAGAAATGAATCCACTAAAAGAACCAGCAAACACAGACTCATGAAACAGTGGCCTCTACTTGGGGACCAAAGTAAATTTTATGACTATACCTTCTAGCTGTGTTCTCCATGCAAAACACTGAGCTCAGTATTACTCTGGAGAAAGTGCTAAGAAGTCTATGAAGGAAGAGAGGGAAGAACACTTAGTCACACTGAGCAGTACCCAGCATGTCTCTGCTACAGGGTTCAGGCATTTTCATTTATGCAAATTATTTAATCCTTATGACTAAACCACAAGGTGGGTTTTACCTAATAAAACAAAACTCCCTCTGAACAAAGATGTTTAAAATATTATAAAAAGGCCTAGGTATCCTTAAGGCCAACATTCAGCACATCTCATGAGTATTCACATGCGCCAGACACTGGAGCTGTAGGAGCCACCGTCCCTGCCCCCAGGGAACCCCTAGTCTAAAGAGGGAGACAGACAAACTGCAACTGCACAGCCACATGAGGGCCCAGCAGGAATGAGGGAAAATGACTGGAAGAGGCACCAAACTCAGTGCCCGGGTCTGAAAAGACAGTGGAACCTGGAGCGATGATTCTGTCCAGCTGGACAGTGAGAGGCTATAGTCCCAGAGTGACATCTGCCATCCCTCAGAAATCACACTGCCTAAGGTGCACATCAGAGGCACTACAACAAATCCCCTCCTACAAGCTCCATGACAAAGAACTCCTCTGTGGACACTCACATTGCAGCCCTGCCTATCTGAATTTCAACAAACTTCCAGCACTCCCTGCAGTGCCAGTTGACAGATTAGCTTTTTTTTTTAAGGGGCTTACCAATGGAAAAAGGACCTTTCCTCAGTGCTAGAGAGGCCTAAATGATGAGTATGACACAGTCGGTGTGCACCCGCATCTCAGGACACAGCTAATTTTTTGAGATGCAGGCCACTCTGTTGCCTAGGCTGGAGTGCAGTGTGCAATCTCGGCTGACTGCAACCTCCACCTCCCGGGTTCAAGTGATTCTCCTGCCTCAGCCTCCTGAGTAGCTGGGATTACAGGCGCTGTGTGCCACCACACCTGGTAATTCTTTTTTTTTTTTTTGAGATGGAGTCTTGCTCACGCCCAGGCTGGGGTGCAGTGGCCGACCAGCTCACTGCAAGCTCCGCCTCCCAGGTTTATGCCATTCTCCTGCCTAGTCTCGAGTAGCTGTGGACTTGCGCCCACCACCTCGCCCAGCTAGTTTTTTGTATTTTTTTAGTAGAGACGGGGTTTCACTGTGTTAGCTAGATAGTCTCGACATCTCCTGACTGATCCGTCTGTCTCTCGGCCTCCCAGTGCTGGGATTACAGGCTTGAGCCACCGCGCCCGGCCAAATTCTTTGTATTTTTAGTAGAGACGGGGTTTCACCATGTTAGCCAGGATGGTCTTCCTGATCCCCTGACCTCCTGATCCGCCCACCTCGACCTCCCAAAGTGCTGGGATTACAGGCGTAAGCCACTGCATCCGGCCGACAGAGCGAATTTCAAGGGGAACCATAGCTCTGCCCACTACTGCCTGTTTGCTTCAGTGAGAAAAACACAGGCACCTTAGTGCCCACAGGAGGCCACACTGGGGGTGGCCAGGATCCACGCTGGTGGGGTCTTAAGCAGCACCCCACTCATGTTGCAGGTTTCGTGGATGGAATTCCAGTTTTGGGTGCTCTCTTGCTTGACCATCTCCCTGTATAATTTTTCAACCAAGCTCTTGGGTCCCAACTGACCACAAATCCATAGGAAAATTACTTCTCCCTGGAAGATGTAAATCCTGTGGCTTCTTCCTTGAGTCAAGATGGATGAATGCAACAACCTATACACCCCACCTGGAAGAGACGGCGCTTCTCCTCCATACACGCCCCTTGCCACAGGGTCTCAGATCAGGAAGCCAACAAATGAACCCTCCACCCCATCCTCCCAAAGCAGGGGTCATGGAGACCGGGCCACCCTAGCTCACAATGGGCAAGCCCTGGGAAGCAGCCATGAAAGCCACCCACAAGGGACTCACACCATCATTCTAAACGGCGCTTTCCACACTGGACTTGCACCTACCTCATTCTCCATGGAATACCCCGTGTGAAATTCTGTTTGAGGAATTTCTTTGGAGAGATTCTGGTTCCTCCTCCTCTGCCGACAGCTACTATGCATTCTCTATTCACTTCTGAATTTGTTGAAAAATATGGCCAGATGTTAGCCCTCCCTCTGAAAAAAACATGACTGAACAGGAAGACCAGAAACCACAGCTTCCTTCTGCAAAGCCACTGAAGCTGTTTACGATGTTTTAAAAGTTTAAAAAGCAGGCAGCACCCAGAAACTGTTGGCAAAATCCAAACAGTCTGCATGTACAAAAAGACACAAAGTAAATCAGCTCATTTTCCCTACTCCCCACAGCACGCGAACCCCACAGGCAGCCTCCCTGCATTTCCAGCAGAAACTCTGCAGTCAACGGAAGGACATTAATTTGAAAGTCCACCATTCTGCACATTCGAATGCCAAAGCTAAACAAGCAGACAGAAAGCACTGTGAGGGGCTACTCTTTCCTGGAGACAACAGGCCGTGCTGCTGGTGAAGACCCACGGTACCCGCCTCATATGAAGGGTGGAAACACGCGACAAGGCTGTTCCAGCCACCCTGTTTGCAGTGCTTGCTCAAAGGCAGCAAGATCTTCACAGAGATAACTCCATTCCCAGATGGGGCTTGGGCAGGGTACACTGGGCTCTACAGGTCCTCAGCCTACAGGTGCCTCTACCTGCCTCCAGGACTCATGAGTTTGAGTCAGCAGCACTTTGAAACTAAACAGGGCGCCTCTGGGCAACCTCACTTCTTTAAGGCAAATTTCCTAATCTAGAAAAGAAGAAGTTGGATCTGTTGCTGGTGAAGGCTCTTAGAACTCTGAAAATTCCAGAATGGTTTGCCAATAGGGAAGGCTACTTAATTAAATATTCTGGTTGGCCGGGTGCGGTGGCTCATGTCTGCTATAATCCCAGCACTTTAGGAGGCCGAGGCAGGTGAATCACCTGAGGTAAGAAGTTCAAGACCAGCCTGGCCAACACGGTGAAACCCCGTTTCTACTAAAAATAGAAAAACTAGCTGGGCGTGGTGGTGGGCGCCTGTTATCCCAGCTACTTGGGAGGCTGAGGCAGGAGAATCACTTGAACCTGGGAGGTAGAGGTTGCAGTGAGCCAAGAAAGCGCCATTGTACTCTAGCCTGGGTGACAGAGTGAGACTCCATCTCAAAAAAAAAAAAAATTCTGGTTAGAGTGACTATATTCACAGATCAATAAATAAACATAACAATTACAATTTTTTAAATATTAGGTTGAACCAAATCAAAGTGTTGATTTTCAACAGTGTTCTGGCTATAAAAATGGTACTTTCGCATGATTCTATTTCATTAACCTGTAACAAATAAAGTTTAATATTTCTTGATTCTGAAAAGATTGTTTCAGAATAATAATTTAGTGCTTCAATTATTATTCCATATACCACAGATGTAGAAACTGTCATAAAGTTGGAAAAGCAGCATTAGAACTAGATTCGAATCAATATCCAGTATTAACTGGACTGTCACTTTCTGTCTTTAAAAACCAGAGTAGAGTCACAATTTCAGACTGCTCCTTTCTAAAAGTTGCCTATACAGGGCAGAACCAGCTGACCCTGACCTTCAGGCAGGCTCAAAGGGAAAAAGCAAACCAGGAGTGAGATACAGAAAGAGGTGCCACTCAGCTGAGCAGCCTCACCTCTATTTTGGCTACTGCAAAGGGGAAGGGTTCCAGGGAAACAAACATGACTAAAAAGAAAACCCACATGCTCTGAACACTAGTCAACCCCAACCTTTCCTCACACTGTGATCCCCATGGCCAGCATGATAGAGAAAAGCCAAAGAGCAAAGGGGAAGAGACAGGCACAGGAACCTACATTCTAGCTAGTATACTTAGAGACACTTGAGAAGAATTGCATCCATAAAATAAGACTAGACAGCCATGAAAAAGAAAAAACGGCCGGGCGTGGTGGTTCACACCTGTAATCCCAGCACTTTGGAAGGCTGAGGTGGGCAGATCACCTGAGGTCGGGAGTTCAAGACCAGCCTGACCAACATGGAGAAATCCCGTCTCTACTAAAAACACAAAATTAGCCGGGCATGATGGCACATGCCTGTAATCCTAGCTATTCGGGAGGCTGAAGCATGAGAATCACCTGAACCCAGAAGGTGGAGGCTGAGGTGAGCCAAGATCGTGCCACTGCACTCCAGTGTGGGCAACAAGAGTGAAACTCCGTCTCAAAAAAAAAAGAAAAAGAGAGAACAGAGAACAAGAAAGATATCTTAGAAATTTCAAATATGACTGCCAAAATAAAAAATTCATAGAATAATAACAAGGACATAGCTGAGAGCCCAAAGAATTACACGAAGGAGAACTGTGGGGTTGGCCAATGCCTGCCTGCTGCTGATGGCCACAGCTGCAAATGTTTTACAGATGAACATTTGCCACCAATTCGATAAAGGTAATCACCAACTTTGAACCCTGATTAAGCAAAATGTTAGCCCCCAAAAAGAATTCCATTCTCAGTAGTAGAACCACATTACAAAAAATTGTACTCAATTATTATGCCTTGAATTTCATCAATAAAAAATTTATGAAAATGTGCTTTCTCTCTTATATAAGTACCTACTTAATGGCCTCAATTTTGCCCCTTGGCTCACACAGCCTAAAATATTTATTATCTGGTCCTTTACATGAAGTTTCACAAACTTCTGTCCAGAACAAAGCTTAAAAGGCAAAAGTTTAATGCAGAAAAATTAGCGCCATTATAGCTTGAAATCCATCAAGTCTAACAGTTTCTTTTTTTTTTTTTTGAGACGGAGTCTCGCTTTCTCTGTCAGCCTCTGTGGCTGAGTGCAGGCCGGATCTCAGCTCACTGCAGCTCTGCCTCCCGGTTTATGTCGCCATCTCCTGCCTCGCTTCCCGAAGAAGCAACATCATGGTGCCCGCCCCACCTCGGGCCTGTTAGTTTTTTTTTTTTTTGTATTTTTTAGTGGAGACGGGGTTTCACCATGTTAGCCAGGATGGTCTCGATCTCCTGACCTCGTGATCCGCCCGTCTCGGCCTCCCAGTGCTGGGATTACAGGCTTGAGCCACCGCGCCCGGCCCAAGTCTAACAGTTTCTTAAGAGGAGAATAAAAGCGGGCAGAATCAAAGAGGGACACAAATATCAGAAGACAACAATGATGAACTCAATTTTATGGACAGAAAAAGCACAGTAACAAGTAGGCTGAATGAAGAGACAAATCCTAAACACTTAGACTCATCTTCATAAAACTGCAGAATTTCAAGAGAATCTTAAAAGTTTCCAATAAGAAAATGCAAAAAAAAAAAAAAAAAGTATCTTTAAAAGCAGTAAGACTCAGATCAGCATCAGATGTATCACGATAAATGGGAATATGGTAATCCCTTTAAAATTCTGTGGGGAAATTAATTTAAATCTGGAAGTTAATTTAAAACCAAACTGTCAGTCAAGGTGCAAAATTGTTATTTTCACACCTGCAGTGCCTTGGGATCTTTACACCCTAAAAACCCCCTTTTGAAAAACATACTAGAGGATATACTCCCAGCAAAAGGAGGATGATCCAAGAGAGGAAAAGATGTGGACTCCAAGAAATGGTGGAACCAACCCAGGAAGCAGAGAAAAGAAATCCCAGGGTGACAATGACAGTGTTCAGCAAGCAAACAAAGGAAAATCTAGAAGATTCCATTATGTAAACCAAGAGCCTAGAAGTTCTTGATGATAAAAACATGTTTCTTGGGCCTTGACTAAGGGCTGGCCTCGACATGCAGAGATGAAACTCCACAAAGCCTATAGGTAATCATTTAATGTTTGACTGACTGCTGAATGGTGATGCCAGAAGTTATCATCAGCTGAAGAGGCTTTGTTGAACATTATAATCAGCTGAAGAGACTTTGCTGAACTGGCTACTCAGCAGAAATCCAAAAAGTCCACACTTTAGGTGTAAGGAAAACACCCAGAACTAAATTCAAAACTGATACAGAGGCTGGGCACGGTGGTTCATGCCTATAATCCCAGCACTTTGGGAGGCCGAGGCGGGAGGATCACCTGAGATCGGGAGTTCGAGACCAACCTGACCAGCATGGAGAAACCCCGACTCTACTAAAAATACAAAATTAGCCAGGCATGGTGGCACATGCCTGTCATCCCAGCTACTAGGGAGGCTAAGGCAGAAGAATCGCTTGAACCTGGGAGGCAGAGGTTGCGATGAGCCGAGATTGCGCCATTGCACTCCAGCCTGGGCAACAAGAGCGAAACTCCTCATCTCAAAAAAAAACAAAAAAACAAAAAAACAAAAAACTGATACACAGCTATCAAAATAATGACTAAATAAAGATGCACAGAACAACAACAAAAAAAGATGTCCCAGTAATCTCACTGCCTGCCGTAATAAAACTGAACCTCATTCATAACAAGGCATTCTCTAGAAAAAAGCTGAGTAAACTCTACCACACAGGCAAGCCTCGTTTTTGTAAATAAATTGGGGGGTTTTTTTGGTGTTTTTTTTGTTGTTGTTAGTTTTGTCTTTTGAGACGGAGTCTCGCTCTCTCGCCCAGGCTGGAGTGCAGTGGCACAATCTCGGCTCACTGCAACCTCCACCTCCCAGGTTTAAGCCATACTCCTGCCTCAGGCTTCCAAGTAACTGGGATTACAGATGCGCGCCACCATACCTGGCTAATTTTTGTATTTTTAGTACAGACGGGGTTTCGCCATGTTGGCCAGGCTGGTCTCGAACTCCTGACCTCAGGTGATCCACCCACCTCGGCCTCCCAAAGTGCTGGGATTACAGGCGTGAGCCACCTCGCTCAGCCGTAAATAAAGTTTTATTAGAACATTTAAAAAAAGTTGTTTGGGCAGGGCATGGTTCTCACCTATAAGTGGGAGCTAAACTATGGGTACACAAAGGCATACAGAGTGATATAATGGACACTGGAGACTTACAAAGCGAGAAAGTGGGAGGGAGGTGAGGGATGAAAAATTACCTACTGGGTACAATGTACACTCTTTGGGTGATGGGTACACTAAAAGCCCAGACTTGCAGGGCACAGTGGCCCATGTCTGTGATCCCAGCACTGTCGGAGGCCGAGGCGGGTGGATCACTTGAGCTCCGGAGTTCAAGACCAACCTGGCCAACATGGTGAAACCCCGTCTCTACTAAAAATACAAAAATTAGCCAGGCGTGGTAGTGGGCACCTATAATCCCAGCTACTCGAGAGGCTGAGGCGGGAGAATCACTTGAGGCCAGGAGGCAGAGGTTGCAGTGAGCCGAGATTGCGCCACTGCACAAGAAAAGCAATTTACCGGAAACTCTAAAGAAAAGGCCGGGCACGGTGGCTCACGCCTGTAATCCCAGCACTTTGGGAGGGTGAGGCGGGCAGATCACGAGGTCAGGAGATCGAGACCATCCTGGCTAACACGGTGAAACCCCGTCTCTACTAAAAATACAAAAAATTAGCCAGGCGCAGTGGTGGGCACCTGTAGTCCCAGCTACTCGTGAGGCTGAGGCAGGAGAATGGTGTGAACCCGGGAGGCAAGAGTTGCAGAGAGCCGAGATTATGCCACTGCACTCCAGCCTGGGCGACAGAGTGAGACTCCATCTCAAAAAAAAAGAAAAAAGAAAAGAAAGGCCGGGCGCGGTGGCTTACACCTGTAATCCCAGCACTTTGGGAGGCTGAGGTGGGCGGATCACGAGGTCAGGAGATTGAGACCATCCTGGCTAACACGGTGAAACCCTGTCTCTACTAAAAATACAAAAAAATTAGCCGGGCGTTGTGGCAGGCGCCTGTAGTCCCAGCTACTCGGGAGGCTGAGGCAGGAGAATGGCGAGAACCTGGGAGGCAGAGCTTGCAGTGAGCCGAGATTGCACCACTGCACTCCAGCCTGGGCAACAGAGCCAGACTCCGTCTCAAAAAAAAGAAAAAAGACTGTATTATTACTGCAAACACAGAAAAGCATACACAAACAGGAAAGCAACGTGAAAGACTCTAATAATAGTTGTTTCTAGTGGGTGTGATTTTTTTCATATAATATATTTCGCTATTTTCTTCTGAGATATAAGTGTATTTTTTAGTAAGAAAACTAACAAGTTCATTTTGGAAAATACTCAAAATTTTTAGCAAATACCACTTTCACTGAATAAAAACTGTTCTCTTGAGAGGTGGGTAAAGAAAAAAAGAATAACCTTGGTTCTACTATAGAGAACAATTTGTTAACATCTACTAAAATTACAAATGCACATTTGCTTTCCCAGCAATTGCATTTTCGGGAATTAATCCTACAGATGCATTACATACATGACAGGTTAGATTAATTGTTTCATTATTTGTTAAGCAAAATGACAACCTAAAAGTCCATAGGAGGGCTGCTGTTTAAATATAGTAGCCCACAGATAAAAATGCCATTCCACCCTAAAGAAGAATAAAGAAACTATATATCTATAATGAAAGAGCTCCAAAACACACTGTCAAGAAAAAATAAACCCAAAGAAGTTCTTATTCCCTTAAGAGAGAAGTAGACTGTATCAAAATAACTCTCTCACAGACTGAGATTACGAACTCTAGATAAAATGTGAAAAACAATCTTCTAAAGACACTGGAGACGAACAAGAAATAAAAAAGAAGCTTGGAATTTATATGACCCTTGAAAGAAGGGAACATCACTGGGCAAGATGCACTTTTATATTGCTCTACTCCTGAGAGTGCGCCCCAGTCTGAGACGAGTGGAGCAGAGAAAAAAAAGCTGCAATTTTATTGGCCTGACAGGTTAAAGGAGGATTTAAGACTGCTAAAGAAGCTGGAAATTGAGAAGGAAATATAGGAAAGGAGGAATCCACTAAAAAAGGAACCCAAAGTCTGAGTATAAGGTCCCCTCAAATCTTTGGCTGAACCCTGAACTGTGTAAGTGGGGGTGAGACTCCCACAAGCCCAGAAAGGACACAATAGCGTGAAGGTTGAAGGAGCTGAGTTGATGGCTGGGCGCAGGGGCTCATGACTGTAATCCCAGCACTTTGGGCGGCCAAAGCAGGAAGATCACTTGAGGTCAGGAGTTTGAAACCAGCCTGGGCAACATAGTGAGACCCCATTTCTACAAAAATAAAAATTAGCCAGATAGTGCATGCCTGTAGTCCTAGCTACTCGGGAGGCTAAGATGGGAGAATTGCTTAAGCCCAGAAGTTTAAGGTCACAGTTAACTACAATCACACCACTGCACTCCAACCTGGGTGACACAGCAAGATCCGTCTCAAAAAAAAAAAGCTGAGATTTTAGCTCTCCCTAGCTGCAGGGTAGATAAGAGTTTGGAATCCAAGTCCTGCCAAGTTAGAGGGGCTTAATAAGCACCTTAAACACTTGAGGCTATCCATTTGAAACCCCACAAGGGCCACATCTTAGGAGTAAAAAGTACATTCTAGGACTAAGAGGTTTACCCTAAGAGTAAGGACAAAGATAAAAACTGATCTACCAAAACAAAGTATAACACCCAGCCAGGTGCGGTGGCTCATTCCTGTAATCCCAGCACTTTCGGAGGCAGAGGCAGGAGGATGGCTTGAGGCCAGGAGTTCAAGACCAGCCTGGGCAACATACTGAGAATCCATCTATATTTAAAAATTTTTTTTCATTAGCCGGACACAGTGGTGCATGCCTATAGTCCTGGCTACTCAGGAGGATGAGGTAGGAGAATCACTTGAACCCAGGAAGCAGAGGTTGCAAGGTTGCATTGAGCCAAGATCACGCCACAGCACTCCAGCCTGGGTGACAGAGTGAGACTATCTCAAAAAAAAAAAAAAAAAAAAAAAGGCCAGGCGCAGTGGCTCATGACTGTAATTCCACCACTTTGGGAGGCTGAGGCAGGCAGATAATCTGAGGTCAGGAGTTCGAGACCAGCCTGGTCAACATGGCGAAACCACATTTCTATTAAAAATATAAAACTAGGCCGGGCGCGGTGGCTCAAGCCTGTAATCCCAGCACTTTGGGAGGCCGAGACGGGCGGATCACGAGGTCAGGAGATCGAGACCATCCTGGCTAACACAGTGAAACCCCGTCTCAGCCACCAGTCGGCTGCAGTGGCGGCCTGTAGTCCCAGCTACCTCGGGAGGCTGAGGCAGGAGAATGGCTGCGAACCCGAGGCGGAGCTGCAGTGAGCCGACAAGGCCACTGCACTTCCGCAGCGCCTAAGCGACAGAGCGCAGACTCAGCCAAAATAAATAAATAAAAAATAAAATAAAAAATAAAAATAAACTTGCCTGGTACGGCATGATGCCTGCAATCCCAGCTACTGGGAGGCTGGATGCAGGAGAATCCTCACTTGAATCTGGGAGGTGAGGTTGCAGTGAGCCGAGATTGCATTACTGCATCTCCAGCCTGGCGACAGAGCGTAAGACTCATACCCCAAAAAAAAAAAAAAAAAAAAAAAGATATTCTGGCGATCGCCAAATAAGGCCAGGCGCTGCGGCTCACCACTCCCAGCACTTTGGGAGGCCGACGGGCGGATCACGAGGTAATGAGATCGAGACCATCCTGGCTAACGCGGAAACTCATTCTTACTAAAAATACAAAACTAGGCCATGAGGTGGCGGGAAGCCTGTAGTCCCAGCTACCGGGAGGCTGAGGCAGTGGAGACCTGGCGTGAACTGAGGCGCGGAGCTGCAGTGAGCTGAGATCCAGCCACTGCACTCCAGCCTGGGCGACAGAGGGAGACTCCGTCTCAAAAAAAAAAAGACTGTCAAATAAAATAAAAGACATTCAATACAACAAAAATGACAGGTAACTTCTCAAGAGAAACAATGGATGCCAGAAGATAATGAGTCTTCATCTTTAAAATGCTAAAAGAAGCTAGCAATGGTGGCTCACACCTTAGGAGGCTCAGGCAGGTGGATCACTGGAGGTCAGGAGTTGAAGACCAGCCCCACCAACATGGTGAAACCCCATCTCTGCTAAAAATACAAAAAAAAATTAGCTTGGCGTGGTGGTATGTGCCTATAATGACAGCCTCCCAGGAGGCTGAGGCAGAAGAATCACTTGAACCCAGGAGGTGGAGGTTGCAGTGAGCCAAGATCGCACCACTACACTCCAGCCTGGGTGACAAAGCCAGATTCCGTCTCACAAATAAATAAATAAGGCCGGGCGCAGTGGCTCACGCCTGTAATCCCAGCACTTTGGGAGGCCAAGGCAGGTGGATCACAAGGTCAGGAGTACAAGACCAGCCTGGCCAAGATGGTGAAACTCTGTCTCTACTAAAAATACAAAAAAAATAGCTGGGCGTGGCGGCAGGTGCCTGTAATCCCAGCTACTCAGAGGCTGAGGCAGAGAATTGCTTGAACCCAGGAGGCAGATGTTACAGTGAGCTGAGATCGTGCCACTGCACTCCAGCTGGGGCACAGAGCAAGACTGCGTCTTAAATAAATAAATAAATAAATAATGCTGAAAGAAAACAGTCAACCTAGAATTCTAATCCTGTAAAACAGAGGTCCCCAACCCCAGGCCACAGACTGGTCTAGGTCCATGGCCTGTTAGGAACCAGGCTGCACACAGCAGGAGGTGAGCCGAGGGCCTGCGAACGTTACCAGCTGAGCCCCGCCTCCTGTGAGATCAGAGGCTGCATTAGATTTTCATAGGAGCACAAACCCTGAACTGTGTCTTGGAGGGATCTAGGTTACGCGCTCCATGATCCGAGATGGAACTGTTTCATCCCAAAACCTTTTCCTCACTTCAGTCTATGGAAAAATTGTCTTCCACGAAACCGGTCCCTGCTGCCAAAAAGGTTGGGGACTGCTGATGTAAAACTATCCTTCAAAAATGAAGATGAAATGAAGATATTTTCAGATAATAAAAGGTGAAACAATGTGTCAGACCTTCACCATGAAAAATTCTAAGCAAGGTCTTCAGGCTAAGATCTAAAAGTAAAATCCTAAGCATCCCAACTGACTGAACAAAGCCTGTTTTGGTCCCAGCCATGACAAGACAGCTTGGGACACACCTCGTTATATTCCCTCCCTGTTGTAGTTCAGGCACAAGTGACCAGCATTAATGTTAAAATAGAGACCACAAAACTGACAGAATGGACTCTGTGGCAATAAAATACCAAATTATATGTGTTCATGAAGATCATGGGGGAAAAAAGATACCAAATTACAAACAAGACCTACGACCATACCAGGTAAGGATTCAGCCATACAGTCTTACTCTTCAAGATGAACTCTGTTCTAACTGCCACAGGGTTTTTCTTTTTCTCTAGCAGCCAAACAAGCACTGTCCTGGATAAGCAATAGGAAAACAACTGCAGCTCACCACCAGATGCCAACTGACCTCCTGGTCCACAAGCCAAAACTATAGCTGTGACTGGATAAGAGACTGACTTCAGTAACTCTCTCCTGACAAGAAGACCACCAGTCATAGACTGGTTTACAGAGGCTGTGCACGTGAGTGCCCTGTCTCCTTGCTTCACCTTTTGAGGTATGGTGCCTGAATATAATGCTGTCTCCACCTCAAAGTGAACATGGAATGCAAATAACATGCCTGTCTGGAAAAATAACTGTCAGATACTACGCTTAGTACCTGGGTGATGAAATAATCTATACACCAAATCCTCATGACAAAAGTTTACCTATATAACAAACCCGCACATGTACCCCTGAACCTAAAAGTTCGTTGAAAAATGTACGTTTGGGCCAGATGCAGTGGCTCACGCCTGTAATCCCAGCACTTTGGGAGGCCGAGGCAGGTGGATCATGAGGTCAGGAGATCGAGACCATCCTGGCTAACACGGTGAAACCCCGTTTCTACTAAAAATATCAAAAAAATTAGCCAGGCAAGGTGGCTCACACCTGTAATTCTAGCTTTGGGAGGCCAAGGCAGTCAGATCACTTGAGGCCAGGAGTTAGAGATCAGCCTGGTCAACATGGTGAAACTCCATCTCTACCAAAAATACAAAAATTAGCCAGGCGTGGTGGTGGGCGCCTATAATCCCAGCTACTCGGGAGGTTGAGGCAGGAGAATCACTTGAACCTGGCAGGGAGAGGTTGCAGTGAGTCAAGATCGCGCCACTGCACTCCAGCCTGGGTGACAGAGCAAGACTCCATCTCAAAAAAAAAAGAAAAAAAATAAAGATGTATGTTTGGGCCAGGCACAGTGGTTCATGCCTGCAATCCCAGCACTTTGGGAGGCTGAGGCAGGTGGATGACCTGAGGTCGAGTTCGAAACCAGCCTGACCAATATGATGAAACCCCGTCTCCACTAAAAATACAAAAATTAGCCAGACCTGGTGGTATGCGCCAATAATCCCAGCTACTCAGGAGGCTGAGATAGGAGAATTGCTTGAACCTGGGAGGCGGAGGTTGCAGTGAGCCAAGATCGCGTCATTGCACTCCAGCCTGGTGTGACAAGAGTGAAACTCCTTCTCAAATAAAACAAAATAAATTGCATGTCTGTTCACTACACATGCATCAGAACCCCCTCCATGAATATTCATAACTCCTCCTATAACCTGCTGAATATATATACTTGGTCAAACCGTTCAGCACAAATTCCTGTTTCTTTTTTTTTTTTTTTTTGAGACGGAGTCTCGCTCTGTAGCGCAGGCTGGAGTGCAGTGGCCGGATCTCAGCTCACTGCAAGCTCCGCCTCCCGGGTTTACTCCATTCTCCTGCCTCAGCCTCCCGAGTAGCTGGGACTACAGGCGCCCGCCACCTCACCCGGCTAGTTTTTTATGTATTTTTTTTAGTAGAGACGGGGTTTCACCGTGTTCGCCAGGATGGTCTCGATCTCCTGACCTTGTGATCCGCCTGTCTCGGCCTCCCAAAGTGCTGGGATTACAGGCTTGAGCCACCGCGCCCGGCCACAAATTCCTGTTTCAACCTCCTCCTCTGAAGTGCCTACCTTTCAGGCTCTGCCAAAGGCTATGCTTCCCAGCCTGTCAGATGGCCAGCCTACAGGTTGTAACTCTTTGTAAGAAATAAAGTATCCTTTCCAAATATGTACATCTCTTGAATTTTAAGTTGACAAGGCCAAAGGTAAATTATTCCAGATACAGTGGCTCACGCCTGTAATTCCAGCACTTTGGGAGGCTGAGATGAGCAGATCATCTGAGGTCAGGAGTTCACGACCAGCCTGGTCAACATGGCGAAACCCCATCTCTACCAAAAATTCAGAATTAGCCAGGCATGGTGGCGCATGCCTGTAATTCCAGCTACTGGGGGGGCTGAGGCAGGAGAATGGCTTAAACCCAGGAGGCAGAGGCTGCAGTGAGCCAAGATGGCGCCATCGTACTCCAGCCTGGGTGACAGAGCAAGACTCCATCTCAAAAAATAAAAAATGGTTAAGACTGGCCAGGAGTTGTAGCTCAGCCCTGTAATTACAGCACTTTGGGAGGCCAAGGTGAAAGGACAGCTTGAGCCCAGGAGTTCAAGACTAGCGTGGGTAACATGGCCAAAATAAAAAGGTTAAGACAGTAAATTTTATTACGTGTTTGCTTTTTTACTGTAATTAAAAATTAAAATAGGCGGGGCGCGGAGGCTCATGCCTGTAATCCCGGCACTTTGGGAGGCTGAGGTGGGCAGATCACAAGGTCAGGAGTTCGAGACCAGCCTGGCCAACATGGTGAAACCCCGTCTCTACTAAAAGTACAAAAATTAGCTGTGTATGGTGGCGGGTGCCTGTAATCCCAGCTGCTTGGGAGGCTGAGGCAGAAGAATCGCTTGAACCTGGGAGGCAGAGGTTGCAGCGAGCCAAGATTGCACCACTGCACTCCAGCCTGGGCAACAGAGCAAGACACCATCTCAAGAAAAATAACAATAATAAAAATACAAATAAAAGACACCAGAGCCAGCTTAAAGTGCTTCCCACTGGCTGAGTTTGGGACAATTTGAGCTTCAAAATAAATAAGGATATTAGAGGACTATAGTCTTGTAAGTAAAATAAGAATAAATAAGAACTTTAAAATGAAGAAACTTGGCAATGCTATCTTAACCAAGTAACCACAGTTAACATCACCAACATGGGACAAATTGACATTATTTTCCCTGCTATAATGCAACGAGAAGAATACATCATCTCTGTGGTAGTCCTACCAAAAACACATAACGTCATGAGAAAAAAACAGACCCAACTGAGAGACATCCTACAAAGTAACTGATCTGTGATCTTCAAAAATATCAATCATCAAAGACAATAAAAGACTAGGAACCATTTCAGTTCAAAGAGCCTAAAGAGACATGCAAGCCAAATGCAACACATGATCCTGAATCTATAAAATCTATGGATCCTAGAGCTATATAAAGAAAGCATCAGCCGGGCGTGGTGGCTCAAGCCTGTAATCCCAGCACTTTGGGAGGCCGAGACGGGCTGATCACGAGGTCAGGACATCAAGACCATCCTGGCTAACCCGGTGAAACCCCGTCTCTACTAAAAAATACAAAAAACTAGCCGGGCAAGGTGGCGAGCGCCTGTAGTCCCAGCTACTCGGGAGGCTGAGGCAGGAGAATGGCGTAAACCCAGGAGGCGGAGCTTGCAGTGAGCTGAGATCCGGCCACTGCACTCCAGGCTGGGCGACAGAGCCAGACTCCGTCTCAAAAAAAAAAAGAAAAAAAAAGAAAGTATCATAACAATCAGCAAGTCTGGATGGGGTCATGAATTACCTAGCAAAATCAAATGAATGTCAATTTCCTGATTTTAATGACGTCAGAATAGTGTGGTTACAGTGTTCTTGCACCAAGGAAGATACAGTTGAAGTGTTAAAGGGTCATGGGGCATTATGTCTACAGTTTATTCTTAATGGTTCAGAAATGTTAACACTTGAAGGATCTGGGTGGAAAGTGTATGAATGCTCTGTGTACTCTGTATATACTCTGTGTGCTTTATATCTACTACATATATATTTAAATCATTTCAATATAAAAAGGTGAAAAGTCAATAGTTTAAAGCAAAAAACAATCTAATGTAAGATTTATAACATGGATAGAAGGAATATATATGCCAAAAAGGGTGCAAATAACAGGAGGGAATACAAATGGAATGATACTGCTGATAGGTTCTTACACTGTACAAGAAAGAAATGACATAACATTAATGGATGGTAATCTGTGACAAGACATGGATACATATAGCAAAATCTAGAGGAGTTACAGCAAAAAAGCCAGTAGCAATAGAGCAGAGTTAAAAATACTCAATCAAAATGGAGAAACAAAGGAAGTAAGCACAAAGGGAAAGAGAAAACAAATAGCAAAATGATAGACTTAAACACAATGGCATCAATTATGTAAACTTCAAAATTAAAAGGCAGAAACTATCAGACTAGATAAAAAAGCAAGCTATAACAAAATGCTCTTTATAAAGCATGCAGTTTAAAACTCCAGACATGTTGAAAGACACACCATGCAAATATGCGGCATAAGAAAGTGGGGTAGCCAGGCATGGCTGGTTCAAGCCTGTAACCCCAGCTTCTCAGGAGGCTGAGGAGGATCACTGAGGCCAGGAGTTTGAGATCACCTGGGCAACATAGTGAGACACTATCTCTGAAAAAAAAAAAAAAAAAAATTAGCCAGGCATGGTGGCGCGCACCTGTACTCCCAGCTACCTGGGAGGCTGAGGCGGAAGATCACTTGAGCCCAGGAGTTCAAGGCTGCAGTGAGTTATGATCATACTACTGCTCTCCAGCCTCAGTGACACAGCGAGACTCTTTGGCAGTTGCTAAAGTCCCTAAAGCAAAAAAAGAACACAGTGTGGCTATATTAACATCAGACAAGAGATTGGGACAAGAAGTCTTACTAGAAATAAAGATGGTCATTTCATAATGAAAAAGATTTATTTCAACAAGACATTATGGGCTGGGAGTGGTGGCTCACTCCTGTAATCCCAGAACTTTGGGAGGCCGAGGCGGTGGATCACCTGAGGTCAGAAGTTCAACCTTGGCTAACATGGCAAAACCCCATCTCTACTAAAAATACAAAAATTAGCCGGGTATGGTGGCGCATGCCTGTAATTCCAGGTACTCAGAAGGCTGAGACAGGAAAATCGCTTGAACCCAGGAGGTGGAGGTAGAAGTGAGCCAAGATTACACCACTACACTGCAGCCTGGGCAAGAGAGAGACCTCGTATCAAAAAAAAAAAAAAACACATTATGATCCTAACTGTGTACGTATTTAACAACAGAGCTTCAAAATACATGAAGCCAAAACTAACTAAAGGGAAAAACAAATCCAAAATAATAACTAGAGAACTTAACACCCTCTCTCTCAATAACTGACAGAATTAGCTGGATGCAGCGGATCATGCCTGTAATCCCAGCACTTTGGGAGGCCAAGGTGGCTTTAGGCCAGGTGTTCAAGACCACCCTGGACAATATACTAAAATACTGATACTCTATAAAAACTTTTTTAAAAGTTAGCCAGGGCAGGGCGCGATGCCTCACACCTATAATCCCAGCACTTTGAGAGGCCGAGGCAGGCAGATCACTTGAGATCAAGAATTTAGAGATCAGGGCCGGGCGCGGTGGCTCAAGCCTGTAATCCCAGCACTTTGGGAGGCCGAGACAGGCGGATCACGAGGTCAGGAGATCGAGACCATCCTGGCTAACACAGTGAAACCCCGGGCTCTCTACTAAAATACAAAACTAGCTGGGCGAAAGGCTGGCCGTAGTCCCAGCTACTTGGGAGGCTGAGGCAGGAGAATGGCGGAACCTGGGAGGCAGGCAGAGCTTGCAGTGAGCTGGAGATCCGCCACCGCACCCAGCCTGGGCGACAGAGCCGCAGACTCCGCCTCAAAAAAAAAAAAAAAAAGAATTTAGAGATCAGCCTGGCCAACACGTTGAAACCTCATCTCTACTAAAAATACAAAAATTAGCCGGGCATAGTGGTGGGCACCAGTAATCTCAGCTACTTGGGAGGCTGAGGTAGGAGAACTGATTGAAACCAGGAGGCAAAGGTTGCAGTGAGCCAAATCACGCCACTGCACCCCAGCCTGGGCAACAGAGTGAGATTCCATCTCAGTAAATAAATAAACCATTATAAAATTAAAAAAAAAATAAAAATTTTTTAAAATTAGCTGGGCGGGGTGCAGTAGATCACACTTATAATCCCAGCACTTTGGGAGGTCAAGGCGGCTGGATCACCTGAGGTCAGGAGTTCGAGAGCAGCCTGGCCAACATGGTGAAACCCCGTCTCTATTAAAAATACAAAAATTAGCCAGGTGTGGTGGCGGGCGCCTGTAATCCCAGCTACTGGGGAGGCTGAGGCATGAGAATCACTAGAACTTGGGAGGCAGAGGTTGTAGTGAGCTGAGATTGCGCCACTGCACTCCAACCTGGGCAATAAGAGTGAGACTCCGTCTCAAAAAAAAGAAAAAATTTAGCTGGGCATAGTGGCACACACCTATAGTCCTAACTACTTGGGAGGCTGAGGCATGAGAACTGCTTGAACCAGGAGTTTGAGGTTATACTGAGCTCTGATTGCACCACTACACTCCAGCCTGGGTTACAGAATGAGACCCTGTCTCTGGAAAGACAAAAAAACAAAGAATTAGTAGACAAAAATTTAGCAGAAGGTTTGGTAGTGTCTTATAAAGTTAAACATGTAGTTCCCATAAAATTCAGCAATTCCATTATTAGGTATTTACCCCAAAAAAATGAAAACATGTTCACATAATGACTCATTCACAAATGTTCACAGCAGCTTTTTCAAAATACAAAGTAGACTGGGAGGCCGCAGCAGGTGTATCACCTGAGGTCAGGGGTTCGAGACCAGCCTGGCCAACATGGTGAAACCCCATCTCTACTAAAAATACAAAAATTAGCCAGGCATGATGGCGAGTGCCTATAATCCCACCTACTCAGGAGGCTGAGGCAGAAGAATCGCTTGAACCCAGGAAGCAGAGGTTGCAGTGAGCTGAGATCACACCATTGCATTCCAGTCTGGGCGACAAGAGCAAAACTCCGTCTCAAAAAAAAAAAAAAAAATTTTATATATATATATATATATACACACACACACACACACACACACAAACACAAACTAGAAAGAAACTAAATCTCCAACAAATGAATAAACAAATCACAGCATAAACATACAACAAAATATTACTCAGCAACTGAAACATGCATCAATATATGGATAAATCTCAAAAACATTATGCTGAGTACAGTGATCCTTGCACAACAGAATGTATACTGTATGAATCAATCTGTATGAAGTTTTAGAACGAACGAAACTAATGTATGGTGGGAAAAAAATCAGAACAGTAGTACCTTGTGGTAAGGATTTTCTAAGGAGCATAAAGGAATTTTCTCAGTGATGGTAGGTAATGTTTTATTTCCTAGTAGGGGTTTCAGTTATGTAGGAGTACGCATTTGTCAAAATTTAGCTAATATTCACTGGAGATGCATATATTTGGCCAGGCGCAGTGGCTCATGCCTGTAATACCAACACTTTGGCAGGTCGAGACAGAAGGATTGCTTAAGCCCAGGAATTCAAGACCAGCCTGGGCAACACAGTGAGACCTCGTCTCTACAAAAAAATAGAAAAATTAGCTGGGCACGGTGACAAACCCATTTAGTCCTAGCTACACAGGAGGCTGGGGCGGGAGGATCACTTGAGTCTGGGAAGTCAAGGCTGCAGTGTGCCGTGATTGCACCACCACACTCCAGCCTGTCAGGCCCTGTTTTAAAAAAAAAAAAAAAAAAAAAAATTGTGTATTTCATTGTTACATAATTTTACATCAAAAGAAAACTGTAAGCAAATCTTGAACGCTAGTTAATGACATGCATGCTAACGTATTTAGATCAAAGTGAAACAATGTCTGCAATTTATTGAGGAATGCATCAGAAAAATAAAATGAGTTGATGGGTAGGTACAGTGATAAACAGATGCTAGATATGGGATAAAGCAATATAGCCAGGCCAGGCGGGGTGGCTCATGCGTGTAATCCCAGCACTTTGGGAGGATGAGGTGGGCGGATCATCTGAGGTCAGGAGTTCCAGACCAGCTCCACCAACATGGTGAAACCCTGTCTCTACTAAATACAAAAAATTAGCCAGGCGTGGTGGCACATGCCTGTAATCCCAGCCGCTGGGGAGGCTGAGGCAGGAGAATCGCTTGAACAAAGGAGGCGGAGGTTGCAGTGAGCCAAGATCACACCATCGCACTCCAGCCTAGGCGAAAGAGCGAGACTCTGTCTCAAAAAAAAAAAAAAAAAAAACAAGAATAGCCAACGTTAGTGGCAGAATCTAGGTGGCGGGTGTGAAAGTATTCACTGCAAAATTCTTTCAACTTTGGTGTACTCAAAAAAAAATTTTTTTTTTTTTTTGAGACAGAGGCTCCCTCTGTCACCCAGGCTGGAGTACAATGGCTCAATCTCGGCTCACAGCAACCTCCGCCTCCCAGGTTCAAGCGATTCTCCTGCCTCAGCCTCTAGAGTAGCCGGGACTACAGGCACACACCACCATGCCCTGCTAAGTTTTGTATTTTTGTAGCAATGGGGTTTCGCCATGTTGGCCAAGTTGGTCTTGAACTTCTGACCTCAGGTGATCCGCCCGCCTTGGCCTCCTAAAGTGCTGGGATCAGAAGCATGAGTACCACGCCCGGCCCAAAACTTTTCATAATAAAATGCTGAGGGTGGAAGAATGGGCTGGAAAAAGCAGACACGGAGGCTGCACATTCCTCTTTCAAGGAAGATGGACAATACTAGGTGAGAGAAGGAGCCTTAGAAAAGAACCTGAACTCAACCTGACATTAGAAGTGCACAGGCAGGTGGGCTATGGTTATTGTCTATACCCAAGAACATGAAAAGTAAAAGCTATGTGAAGGTGATGTACCTAATGGCAGCAATAAATCGGTTAGACATAATCACACCTAGGGCATCTTCAGACATCCGACAGAAAATCAACATGCACCATAACTGACACTTAGACCTGACCAAGGCATCTCATTAAGAACATGTACCCTTGGCCAGGCACAGTGGCACACGGTGGCACACAGTGGCTAGGACTTTGGGAGGGTGAGGCGGGTGGATCATGAGGTCAAGAAATCAAGACCATCCTTGACAACATGGTGAAACTCCATCTCTACCAAAAATAAAAAAATTAGCTGGGCGTGACAGCACACACCTGTAGTCCCAGCTACTCGGGAGGCTGAGGCAGGAGAATTCCTTGAACCCGGGAGACAGAGGCTGCAGTGAGCCGAGATCGCGCCACTGCACTCCAGCCTGGTCGGCAGAGCAAGACTCTGTCTCGAAAAAAAAAAAAAAACACGTACCCCACCACATAAACCAACAAGGGAAACATTCAGTTTCCACACCTGACCAGAGAGCTCATGGTGACAACACACAGGAAGCAAATTTGATTTTCTGAAAAAAAACCTGCATGGAATTTTAAACTACAGAATGGACATAAAGATTTAAATAAAGTCTTCTCTCTTTTTTTTCTCCAAGGTACAAAAACAACGTGTAAAATGGTATCTCCCACTCCTCACTAAGAACAGGAACACAACGGGCTGGTGCGGTGGCTCACACCTGTAATCCCAACAATTTCGGAGGCTGAGGCGGGCAGATCACAAGGTCAGGAGATCGAGACCATCCTGGCTGACACGGTGAAACCCTGTCTCTACTAAAAATACAAAACATTAGCCGGGCCTGGTGGCAGGCACCTGTAGTCCCGGCTACTCAGGAGGCTGAGGCAGGAGAATGGCATGGACCCGGGAGGCGGAGCTTGCAGTGAGCTGAGAGCGCACCACCACACTCCAGCCTGGGTGACAGAGTGAGACTCCATCTCAAAAAAAAAAAAAAAGAGTAACGGTAACACCATGGGTTTAGGCTGACTAGTCTTCTCACTTTCAGAAAAGTGAAAAACCTCCTTGGGTTACAAGACACACCACGCTAAGCTACAAACAAGTCTAAATTCCATGTTCCTATTACACTTATTAAAGGGGATCACTTTCATTACACATACATCTAATGCCTATAATCAAATGCCTAATTCTCAACATAGTCCAAGCAAAAAATTGTTACTGTTTGGGCACACTTGGGAGAAAAAAAAGTAACATTTTTGGCACAACACAAGGCTAAGGAAAAAATTTCCTATTTCTACAAACAAAAAACCCTAGTGGTTCCATTGACAAATCCAAATGTAAACTCCCTCATACCTGTAGAATCACTTGAAGAGCAGTTGCTGTTCTTGATTGAGAGATAAGAAAGCCAAGGAGTGCAAAGTGCGCTAACAAAGATCCACTGTTCACAAGGACACAGCAATGCATGCAGAGGACATGGCTGGGCTCACTGCTCCCGCCACAGATCCCAGAGCACAAAGCCTGTCCCAGGTGAAATGAATGACATCCCTGACTGTGCCAGCTCCCAAAATACCATACATGTTCTCCCAACCACAAAGAGTGTGCTGTGATTTATGGTTTACATACAGCACGGTGAGGGTTGTCCTGTCACTCTGAGCAGCTCTTCTGTGGCCATGTTGACAGCGTAGACTTGGTCCTCAGAACTCACCCGAGACCCTAAGGCAGCCAGCAGATGAGGCCAGAATGACCAGCAACATAAGGCTTGTTACTCTTTTGTCTTGATGAGTTACTACTGCACTTCTATCTACAAACTGAACTCTAGGGTTTGCTTCAAAATCACCTGATGCATTAGCCTTCTTGGGCTGCCAGGACTAAGTATTACAGACTTGAGTGGCTTCAATAATAGAAACTTACTCTCTTAGAGTCTAGATGCTGAAAGTCCAAGATCAAGGTAAATGCAGCGTGGTTTCTCCTGAGGTCTCTCCTTGGCTTGCAGATGGCTGCCTTCTCCATGAGTCCTCAAATGACCATTCCTCTATCTCTGTGTCCTAACATCTTCTTATAAGGACATCCATCAGATTGGATTAGGGCCCAATTACCTCATTTTATCTCAATCACCTCCTTAAAGACTCCATCTTCAGGCCGGGCATGATGGCTCAAGCCTGTAATCCCAGCACTTTGGGAGGCCAAGGCAGGCTGAGCAAGAGGTCAGGAGATCAAGACCATCCTGGCTAATACAGTGAAACCCCATCTCTACTAAAAATACAAAAAAAATTAGCCGGGTGTGGTGGCGGGAGCCTGTAGTCCCAGCTACTTGGGAGGCTGAGGCAGGAGAATGGCGTGAACCTGGGAGGCGGAGCTTGCAGTGAGCCGAGATCGTGACACTGCACTCCAGCCTGGGCGACAGAGCAAGACTCTGTCTCAAAAAAGTAGACTCCATCTTCAAATACAGTCACATCCTGAGGTCCTGGAGGTAGGGGCTTCAGCACATGACTCTGAGGGGACACTATTCAGCCCACACAGGAAGGAGGCAGGGATGAGGAGAAGGTGCACATGAAACTGACTGCCCACACATGGGCCCAGGGCACTTTATTACATGATTTTTTTCTTTACATTTGCTTTTAAAGTTTCCATAAAGGTTTTCCTGATCACTCTTACCAAAGCCTGCTTCCACCATCTATCCCCAGGCTCCACTTCCCGCTCTGCGGCCACAGGCTCACCGTACACATTTCAGTCTCGAGCATCTGTGCCTGACACCGTTGGTGCTAATAAACAGTAGTTTAATGGACAAGTGAATGCATGATGTGGAACACCTCCAGTGGCTTCAAGTGCATACAGAACCAACACCCAACTCCCCAGCCCAAGGACCTCCCAGGACTGGGGGACCCTCTCCACCTCATCTCTGCTTCTGAACTGCAGGACACACAGCCAGTCCCAATCTGTCTGGAAGTGGCTGCTGCCTGTCCCATGTCTCTTCTGACATCCTAGGTCTGCCCTTACTCTCTAATTTTAGGTGTAAGAGACCTACTTTCCAAAGTGCAATGTCCCTAACCTCTTCTCAGTGCATTAAGCACATAATAGGCAAGGCAGGATCAAGTTATCTCATTAAAAACTTGTATTGCCACCACGTAAACCAACAAGTAAATAGAGGATGATATAAATGCTCAATAGTTAGATTTATAGGACTTAGTCATGACCATTTACTTACACTGCAAAGTGACAACAAGGAGTGGGCATTGCTGACGTAAATGAAGAAACTGGAAGATCAAGACTAAGCGTCCCAGTGGGGCAGACTGCAGACGCCCTTCTCATCTGCAGGGAAGCCCTTTACTGCAATAATATTGCTAAGAGAAATGTTTTGCTTTACACTATCTTCCTCTGAAAGAATGTTCAGAGCAGCCCTGGAAGGTTCTGATGTGCTTTCTGAATCTAAACTATGACAGAATCTGACTATATATTAAAAATTAATAAATATATACTATGTAAATGGTAACTCTTCAAGATAGAAGAGTAACCAGCCTTATGCTGCCGATCATTCTGGCCTCATCTACTAGCTGCCTTAGGTTCTCTGCTGAGCACCTCCTGCCTGGTTCTCCAGCCTCCCGACCCTGAGTTACCAAGTTGCCATCCAAGAATTACTGCGATAGCTACCCAAAAGGAAAGATAAAACAAAATATAGCAGCCCCAATTCACCTTCTGAACCCAAGTATGGCTTGTGACAGTTATAGAATAGGTTTAGTGGGTCGCAACCACAAGCTTTTTTTTTTTTTTTTTTTTTTTTTTTTTTAAAGACAGAGTCTTACTCTTGTAGCCCAGGCTGGAGTGCAATGGCGCGATCTCAGCTCACTGCAACCTCCACCTCCCAAGTTCAAGCGATTCTCCTGCCTCAGCCTCACTAGGATTACAGGTCCTGCCACCATGCTCAGCTAATTTTTGTATTTTTAGTAGAGATGGGGTTTCACCATGGCTGGTCTCAGACTCCTGACCTCAGGTGATCCACCCACCTCAACCTCCCAAAGTGCTGGGATTTCTGGCATGAGCCACTGCACCTGGCCAACCACCAGTTTTAATGGAAAGAAAAAAAAAACAGAATTAAAAAATCAGAGCATTTAAGTGTGGTTCCTTTACACTTTCACTTCAGTTATACAGACACACACATTTGTGTCTGCATCGGGTCAGCATGGAGAAGGTATGGCTTCCTAGTGCCTACACTGACCAAATTTTAAAAGGTACTGGTCCAATCCAAGCTTTCAGTTCCTCACAGACACTGGTCCAGCAGTGACTACAGCAGCTGATAGCTCAGGGCCTGTAACCTAGAGGATCTTTTCCTCTCCACTTTTTATTATGGAAATTCTCAAAAAAAAAAAAAAAAAGTAGACAGAACAATGTATAACCACTACCAAAGCATTCAGCTATCCCCTTTGTTTCTTCTATTTTGAGTGAAGCAAATCCCAGAAATCATACTATTTCACCCACAAATATCTCAGTATACATGCCTATCAGATCAGAACTTAATATAATTATCACACCAAACAAAATTAGTAATTCCTTATTTATTATTTAATATCTAGTCCTACATTTCTAGGGAACTTTATAATTTTTTCTTTTTTTTTTCCTTGAGACAGGGTCTTGCTGTCACTCAGGCGGTGGCACAATCACAGCTCATTGCAGCCTCGACCTCCATGGCTCAAGCAATCTTCCCTTCTCAGCAACTCAAGTAGCTGGAACTACAGGAATGCAACACCATGCTCAGCTGGTTTTCTTATTTTTCGTAGAGATAGGGTCTCACTAAGTAGTCCAGACTGATCTCAAACTCCTGGGCTTAAGCAATCCTCCCACCTCAGCCTCCCAAAGTGCTGAGATTACAGGCATAGCCACTGCACTCAGCCTATAACCTTTTTCTACCTTAAACAATGCAAATAAATTAGATCAATGTAAAAATATTTAACTGTGTTCAGTTTGAAATCACAGCCACCTCCTGGTGGGGCAAGCAAAGACCAGAGGCAGCAGAGAAGCTGAGACTCACAACAAGGTTAAGGCCACAAGATGGTTTTTTGTTTGTTTGTTTGTTTTTGGAGACGGAGTCTCACTCTGTTGCCCAGGCTGGAGTGCAGTGGCATGATCTCAGCTCACTGCAACCTCCGCCTCCCAGGTTCAAGCGACTCTCCTGCCTCAGCCTCCTGAGTAGCTGGGATTATAGGCACATGCCACCACGCCTAGCTAATTTTCGTATTTTTAGTAGAGACAGGGTTTCACCATGTTGGCCAGGCTGGTCTCAAACTCCTAGTGTCAAGTGATCCACCTGCCTCGGCCTCCCAAAGTGTTAGGATTACCTACACCCAGCCCTGACAAGACAGCTTTTTTGGGCTGTGATCTGAGTATAAAAATCCACACAACCCAACTTAAGTGTATTCAAGTTTCTAATAAAAAGGAATTACTGTCGGGTGCGGTGGCTCATGCCACCCAGCACTTTGGGAGGCCGAGGTGGATTACCTGAGTTCGGGAGTTTGAGACCAGCCTGACCAACATGGAGAAACCCCGTCTCTACTAAAATTACAAAAATTAGCTGGACATGGTGGCACATGCCTGTAATCCCAGCTACACGGGAGGCTGAGGCAAGAGAATCACTTGAACCTGGGAGGCGGAGGTTGCAGTGAGCCGAGATGGCGCCAATGCACTCCAGCCTGGGCGACAAGGGCAAAACTCCACCTCAAAAAAAAAAAATAAAGGAATTACAGAGTAGCGCCACAATGCACAGAACATGAGTCCATACTGTAGGTAGGAACCTTACTCTCCAAACCCCAAAACAGAACTTGTAGGCTAAAAAGTACTACTCTGTAGACATCAAGACAGAAGAGCAGCCCCAAGTCGTCACTTCGACTCCCCAGGCCCCACACCTTTAGTGGCCAGAGCACTTTTCTGTCAATGCACTCATTCCTTCATATGGACCCATGAGTGATCCATCTCCCCATCAGCTCCTCAGGGCCACAAGCTCCTCCTGCATCCCCATCACCCAGTGAGTTTCATGGGACACAAGAGGGGCTCAACAGACATTTGTTAAATGAACCATGGCCCACTTGAGGAAACCCAGGTGTACAGTCATCATAACCACATGTGCTGAGGTGGCTTGAGAAAGGGCAGTGCCACACTGGGGCCAAGTTCCCATGAGACTCACTTCAGTCCATCGGTTCTCTGCCAACTCACTGATTCCTGTGTCCTGAGGAAAATGGGCCGAGGTAGAACAAGCCTGAATCACTGCTTGGCAAGACACCAAGACAAGTGTCTGAGACTAAAAAGGAAAAAAAAAAAAAAAAAAAGGCCCACCTGGGCTCAGGTGATCCTCCTGCCTCAGCCTTCCAAGTAGCTGAGACTATAGGCGAGCACTGCTGCACCTGGCTAATTTCTGTATTTTCTGTATAGATGGGGTTTTGCCATGTTGCCCAGGCTGGTCTCGAACTCCTGAGCTAAAGTGATCCTGCCTTGGCCTCCCAAAGTGCTGGATTACAGGCATAGCCACTGTATCCAGCCTAATTCTACATTTTTTGAAGGAGCTAACTTAGAAGAACTTAAATGTCCAAACTGTACTTTCATAAAACTATTGTCAGTACTTCTGCTACTTATGCCTGAATTTGTGTATAAGTTTAGAGCAATGCAATTTACCTTAACGAGAATGATTTAACTACCAGTTATTAAACTGGAGGTGATCTCACATTGAATGTGGGAGCTGAGCAGGAAGGTTCTGCCAGCTTGCAACTGGCAGAGTACACGAGGTAAAGTGTGTCAAGTCACGACCTGGAGAAGAATTCATGCCCCAAAGCTCCTTGTCTGGCTTGTCTACAGGAAACAAGCTAAGACAAGTGGTAGAATACAGAAAAAACACAAAACCCTTGACTTAAGCAACTATATAACAATTGATTATCTCCTCTAGTGAGACAATGAAATTAATAATTAACCTTCTTTATGCCTAAATTTTTTCATTACCCAACTGGAAAATTCTTAATAATTTTACTGTTTTTTCACTTATATCCCAAAAACTCAACAGTCTTACTGCTTCTCTCTCTTTCCCCCTATTGCTGGATGTTTCATGTTTCTACCAAAGCTGATACGCAGCTCTAGAAAAAAAAAATCACTCAATTCCATCCGTGCCTATCACACACAGGTAGATGAGCCAGGTACTCCTCCTTTAAGTGTTGCACAATGAGGTCATCAGTCCTCAGCGCGCTCTTGGATCCCGGCATTCCACAGAGAAGATGGCTTACTTTCTGCAAAGCTCACCATCATCCACACTCGGGCATGATGGTCCCTGCTAAGCAGTCACCGGGTTAACACCTCTCCTTTCCAGCTGACTCCTTTTACACTGCTTGGCTCCTCCCTCTTCTGTGCGCAGCACCCATCTCTAGTCTAACCCCCACTGGCTGAATCACTATCTTGAGCTATTTTCCAACCTTAAAACATCTTTGTAGGTAACCGCAAATTATATTGCACCTAAATTAGACATGCATGGTGCTAACATGAAACAATGAGTTGAGAAAGTAGAGAACCAGCACCACAGGACTCCCTGAAGGCCACCTGGCTACATTCTATTTCATACAGGACTTTTAAATGGGGCACTCTGTCAAACAAGGCGGTGAGCAGCTGTCAATTAAAGGACACTGTCCTGCAGAGTACAGGGTAGTAAAATCATAGTCAGGACTTATAGAGGTCTGCTTTAAACTTGTGGATAAAAGTGCGCACACACACATCAAAAAGAAAATGATAGCCAAGACGTGAAGATTATAAAGCATTTATTTGAAAAAGATACATTTTATTAAAATCAATTTTCCACTTTAACGGTAGCTCAATCCACATCGTTTTTCCAGTCTTAAAATGTTTATTTATCGACTACTATACCCCTTCACTGTAATTAAAGACACATTTTGTAAAACTACATAAACTGGGGTTTGACTATGAACTACGTCCTGAACTATGTCCTAAACATTGAACTATGCCCTAAATCCCACTGCCAAACGTAGCGTCACTAAAATCAATCAATGGTTTTAAATCTGACTGATAGTGAACAAGTGAGCTGGCCATAAGGTGAAGGCTACCCTTGATTTTACTGGATATCCAAAAACGAAGTCCAGTGAGCAGCAAACGTCTCCACGTTAACCACACAGCCCACTGGCTCCAGTTCCAGCCCTGGACAGCTTTCTGGCCCCTCGCCGGGCCCACTTCCTCTGCAGCCCCAGGTCCCGACACGCAGGGAAGGCCGTCTGGGGCCGAGGTCGGGGCGAGCCGCTGCCCGGGCTGGAGGAAAGGCGCGGCGCTTCCTGTCCGCCCGGCCGCGAAAGCCCACCTGACCATTGTCCGGGGTCTCGCCCTGCCCCGCCCCGCCCCGCCAGCGGGCCCACTACCCCCGCCCGGGCCCCGAGGAACACCCGCCCACCCCATCCTGGCCCCCCAACCCAGCCGCCCGCCGACCACAGCAGCAGGACGCCCCCGCGCACGCTCACCTTCTTGCCCTTCTTGCCCTCCTCTTCCATATCGCCGCGTGCGGCTCCCGCGGCCCGCCCGGCCCGCCCCGGGAGCCCCGCCGCCAGTGGCCGCTACATGCTCGTCCCGGGCCCGCCGCCCCCCCGCCCCCCGCGCCCCCCCCCCGCCCGGCCCCCAGGCCCCCCCCCCCCCGCCCCCCCCCCCCCCCCGCCCTCCGGGCCCGAGAGAGCCGGCCCCCCCCCCCCCGCCCCGCCCAGGCCCCACCCTCCCCAGCGCAGGCCCTGCCCACGGTTGTCGCTCATCGGCACTTTCAGGCCCAAGGGAACGGGACCCGCGGCGATCAGACCCCGCCCCTTCACGGAGAACAGGGCCCGTTGGCCCAGCTCACGGCAAGAGCACCGCCCACAGGCTGAAGATCCTGCCCCTTCAGGACGGCCGAGAACGCGCCTGCCTTGCCCCACCCCCAGCCTGCCCCGCGTCCTTCAGGACAGCTGTAAACGCTCCTACCCCAACCTCGCCTCTGCACAGTCGCGAGAACGCACCTGTCCAGCCCCCAGTTCGCCCCGCCCACTCAGCGCGCGCGGGAGCGCGCGCGGGAGCAGCTCCAACTTTTTCAATTTGCCGCCATCTTTACGGCGGCCGACTTCCCAACCTCCCTCGCGTCCAGGGAGGCGGAGCTTAGGTCTCTGAAAAGGGGACGGGGGCCGGCGGGAGGGGACGCGGCCAGCAGATGGCGAAGGAGGGGCGCGAGGAGGCGGCCCCTCTTAGGGGGCGGGGCGTCGCGCCGAGAGTCTGGGTGCGGTGCGGTTTTCCTTTTTCTTGTGTCCCACTTTATTCCCTGGGCCACAGGGAATCCGTTTTCTAATACTTCTCTGTTCTAAAGTCTGCCTGCCTTAGACAAACACATTTGGAAAATAGAAATGCAACTACAAGGATGTGCAGACCCTATCAGAATAAAATCGTAGAACCTTGTCAGTCATCTGGTATAATTTCCACATTTTCCAGATGACGTCCGGGGAATGAGGCGATTCGCCCAAAAGCACACTGCAAATTGGAGTCACCAGCAGGTCTGCTATTTTGCCACTAAACCCATCTGCCAGTAAGAACTTTGTAGCACAGCTAGAATGTAAACTGTTAACAAAAGGAACCAGTATTCGTTCCCTTTGATTTTTTTTTTTCCGTTTGATTCGTTTCCTTTTGATTTTTTTTCTTTTTTAATTTTTTGAGACAGTTTCACTCTGTCGCCCAGGCTGGAGTGCAGTGGTGAGATCTCGGCTCACTGCAACCTCTGCCTCCTGGGTTCGAGCTATTCTCCTGCCTCAGCCTCCCGAGTAGCTGGGATTACAGGTGCCCGCCACAATGCCCGGCTAATTTTTTTTGTATTTTTAGTACAGACGGGGTTTCTCTGTGTTGGCCAGTCTGGTCTCAAACTCCTGACCTCGTGATCCGCCCACCTCGGCCTCCCAGAGTGCAGGGATTACAGGCATGAGCCACCGCGCCCGGCCTCAACTGATTTTTTTTTAAGTATTGGATATTGTACCATTTGTCAGTGTATTGTCTCGTAGCTCCACATTCACTTCTCCCATCCTGCTCTGAGAATATGGAGCTGCGCCCTTTAAGCATTCCTCCTTTGCAGAAGACAAAATCTTAAGATCATCAGTAGGCCAGGCTCGATGGCTCACGCCTATAATCCCAGCACTTTGGGAAGCTGAAGCAGGCGGATCACTTGAGGAGTTCGAGACCAGCTTGGCCAGCATGGTGAAACACCGTCTCTACTAAAAATACAAAAATTAGCTGGGCTTGGTCGTGCACGCCTGTAATCCCAGCTACTCGGGAGGCTGAGGCAGGAGAATCGCTTGAGCCCAGGAAGCGGAGGTTGCGGTGAGCTGAGATCTCACCACTGCACTCCAGCCTGGGCAACAGAGTGATATTCTGTCTCAAAAACAAAGAAAGAAAGATTTGTAGGAGCACTGTGACCCAATCAAGGACAAAGAAGTTTCACAACCCCCCTCAGGCCCTCACTGTTGCCCAGTTGTCCATAATCATTGGATGACTCATGACTTCAACCTGCTCCCTCTTCACCCTCCCCATAACACAAAAGGAGCCTGAAATTCATATTAACTTAAAATGGTTCTTAGGCCATTACTCCCCCATGTTCTCAGTTCACTGGCTCTCCAAAATAAACATCGCTTTCCTTGTCTCTTGTCTTTGGCTGTTGTGTGGCAAACTGTATGAGCTTTGGACTTGATGAGTTCTGCCCCTCAGCCCTGGAAGCTGAGGGACAGAACTGCACAAGAACAAAGATTGCTTTACTATGCAGATAAGTCCCCCGTCAGGTAATCTCTTGGAGCTGTCCTCAGAATAGACAATAGTCAATGACAGCTCCCAGTCTCTTGGTTGATCTTTCCTGGTTATGTGATGAGATTCCTAGAGAGAGGTTTTTAAGACAATTGCATTTCTTTTTTTCTTTTTTTTTTCTTTTTTTTTTTTTTTTTTGAGACAGGGTCTCACTCTGTTGCCCTGGGTGGAGTGCATTTTTTTATAGAGACAAGGTTTCGCCACGTTGCACGTTGCCTGGGTGGGGACAATTGCATTTGTTTTGGAAAGAAGCTTTCCTAGTCAGATAAGGAAATTCCAGAGAGGCTTATTTCTGAGATCTTCCATTTTTAAGGCATTCAGCATGCCAAAGTGCCATATTTTGGAGAATCACTTAATCATTTTCAGCGCTCTAAGGTCTGTGTCCCAGCCCTGGGGGTGTGGGAGTGGTGTTATTTATCTCAGCTTTATCTCAGCCCTCAAGATAGTAGCTGCTCCTTATCTCTACTATTCTTCTTGGGTTGTTTTTTTTTTTGAGGGGGGGTTAAGACAGGGTCTCGCTCTGTCACCCAGGCTGGAGTGTGGTGGTATGATCTCAGCTTACTACAGCCTCAACCTTACGGGCTTGGATGATCCTCCCACCTCAACCTCCCAAGTAGCTAGGACTACAGATATGTGCCACCACATTTTTTGTGTTTTTGATAGAGACTAATTTTTGTATTTTTGATAGAGACTGGGTCTTGCCATGTTGCCAAGGCTGGTCTCGAATTCCTGGGCTCAAGCAATCCCCTTACCTCAGCCTCCCAAAGTGCTCAGATTACAGGCCACCGCGCCTGGTCTATTCTTGTCTCCTCTAATTCCTTGTTACTCCAATCCGCTTGTATACCTAATAATTCTTTTTTTTTTTTTCTTTTTTTTTGAGACGGAGGCTCCCTCTGTCGCCCAGGCTGGAGTGCAGTAGAGCCATCTTGGCTCACTGCAACCTCCGCCATCCAAGTGTTACACATGTCCGTGTGAAGGGACCACCAAACAGGCTTTGTGTGAGCAACATGGCTGTTTATTTCACCTCGGTGCAGGTGGACTGAGTCCGAAAAGAGAGTCAGCAAGGGTGGTGGAATTACCATGAGTTCTTACAGGTTTTGGGATAGGCGGTGGAGTTAGGAGCAATGTTTTGGGGGCAGGGGGTGGATCTTACAAAGTACATTATCAAGGGTGGGGAGAATTACAAAGAAACTTCTTAAGGGTAGGGGAGATTATAAAGAACATTGATCAGTTAGGGTGGGGCAGAAACAAATCACAAAGGTGGAATGTTATCAGTTAAGCTATTTTCACTTCTGTGGATCTTCAGTTGCTTCAGGCCATCTGGATATATACGTGCAGGTCACTGGGGATATGATGGCTTAGCTTGGGCTCAGAGGCCTAACAACAGGTTCAAGCGATTCTCCTGCCTCAGCCTCCCAAGTAGATGGGATTACAGGCACGTGCCACCATACCTGGCTAATTTTTGTATTTTTAGTAGAGATGGGGTTTCACCATGTTGCCCAGGTTGGTCTCCAACTCCTGACCTCAAGTGACCTGCCTGCCTCAGCCTCCCAAAGTGCAGGGATTACACATGTGAGCCACCGTGCCCAACCCCTAATAATTCTTTTTTTTCCCCCAAGACAGAGTCTTGCTCTGTCACCCAGGCTGGAGTGCAGTGGTGCGATCTCAGCTCACTGCAACCTCCGGTCCGGGTTCAAGCAAATCTCCTGCCTCAGCCTCCAGAGTAGCTGGGATTACAGCTGCCCGCCACCACGCCCAGCCAATTTTTGTGTTTTTAGTAGAGACAGGGTTTCACCATGTTGGCCAGGCTGGTCTCAAACTCCCAACTTCATGATCTGCCCACCTCAGCCTCCCAAAGTGCTAGCATTACAGGTGTGAGCCACCACGTCTGGCCTAATAATTCTTTGTATTAAACTTTTCTTTACTGTGTTTCTGTCTCCTGACTGGGCCTATTTTATACTGATACAAAAGAAATACTTGGTCTCTAGACTTCTCCAAAGGCATGAGTATTCCTTTCTCTGCAAGATGAAGCAGAGATAGTGGAAACACCCTTTCAATCTGCCTTCTGCAATAATCCAGCTTGCCACATTTACACACGAAAATGATGTGGTGCATCTGGTTGTCATTATTCTCCCACCATTCACAGAACAAGGACCTGATATTTAAAGTCTTCCACAGTCTTCCACAAATGCTTATTTACCACTCCATAATACAGTAAACAACACGACTAAAACTTCACTTAGCCTAACTCTGGATGTGCTGACTTCCTCAGGCTGTTCTTATCCATCAGAATACCTTTGCCCTGTCTTTGCATACACGGGTTCATGCTTCAAGTAAAAATCCACCGGCTAATGATCAGATGGTGATAACTGGGAATAAAGACAATAAAATGAGAAAAGCAAAAATGCTGCTAATTCGGAGCTTGCTATAACAAGGGAATCAGTCACCATCATTTGTATTTGGATGAGACTCAATGTCAGGCAGAGGAGTGGGTAAGCTTTATAGTGAAAAAAGGGAAGCCTCCAGGGATGTCCTCATTTGAGGCTGTTGGCCTGGGGAAGCAAGAAGCAGGGCATCCCAAGTGATTGGTTAGGGGCACATATTTGTCTTTCTCTGGTTGGTCCTAAGTTGGAAGCAGGGCCGAAAACTAGGAAAGCTGCCAGTTATTTTTTTATTGACAAATGATTTTTTGTTTCTTTTGTATTTTTAGAGACAAGGTCTCACTCTGTCCTTCAGGCTAGAGTGCAGTGATGCAGTCATGGCTCACTGAAGCCTCAACCTCCTGGGCTCACACAATCCTCCCACCTCAGCCTCCCAAGTAGCTGGGACTACAAGCACACATCACCAAGCCTAGCTAATTTTAGTATATTTTTGTTGAGACAAGGTCACACTATGTTGCCCAGGCTGGTCTCAAACTCCTAGGCTCAAGCGATCCTCCCTCTTTGGCCTCCCAACATGCTGGAATTATAAGCATGAGCCATTGCACCTAGCTAACACATAATAATTGTACATATTTATGAGGTACATGTGATTTTTGTGTGTGTGTGAGATGTACTCTGTTGCCCAGGCTAGAGTGCAGTGGCACAATTTCAGCTCACTGCAACCTCTGCCTCGCAGGTTCAAGCAATTCTCCTGCCTCAGCTTCCCAAGTAGCTGGAATTACAGGCATGCACCACCACACCAGGCAAATTTTTTTTGTTTGTTTTTTTGAGATGGAGTCTTACTCTGCTGTCCAGGCTGTAGTGCAGTGGCACAGTCTCAACTCACTGCAACATCCACCCCCTGGTTTCAAGCGATTCTCCTGCCTCTGGAGTAGCTGGAATTACAGGCGCCCACTACCACGCCCAGCTAATTTGTGTATTTTTAGTAGAGACAGGGTTTTGCCATGTTGCCCAAGCTGGTCTTGAACTCCTGGCCTCATGTGATCTGCCCACCTCAGCCTCCCAAACTGCCGGGATTACAGGCATGAGCCACTGCACCTGGCCAAAATGCATGTGATATTTTGATACATGCATATGATGTGTAATAATAAAATCAGGGTATTTAGGATATTTGTCACCTGAACACTTATTTCTTTGTGTTGGGGACATTTCAAATCTCAGCTATTTTGAAATATACCATACATTGTTGTTAACTATAGTCACCTTATTCTGCTATGGAACATTAGAATTTAGGCTGGGTGCAGTGGCTCAAACCTGTAATCCTAGCACTTGGAGAGGCTAAGTTGGGAAGATCACTTGAACCCAGGAGTTGGAGACCAGCCCGGGCAATATAGTGAGATCCTGTTTCTACAAAAAATACAATTAGCTGGGCATAGTGGTGTGCACCTGTGGTCCCAGCTACTCAGGGGGCTGAAGTGGGGTCCTTGAGCCCAGGAGGTCGAGGCTGCAGTGAGCTGTCATTGCACCACTGCACTCCAGCCTGGGCAACAAACAAGATCTGTCTCACACACACATACCACACATTAGAAATTATTCCTTCTATTTTTTTTTTTTTTTTTTGAGACGGAGTCTTGCTCTGTCACCCAGGCTGGAGTGCAGTGGCCGGATCTCAGCTCACTGCAAGCTCCTCCTCTCGGGTTCACGCCATTCTCCTGCCTCAGCCTCCCGAGTAGCTGGGACTACAGGCGCCCGCCACTTCGCCCGGCTAGTTTTTTGTATTTTTTAGTAGAGACGGGGTTTCACCGTATTAACCAGGATGGTCTCGATCTCCTGACCTCATGATCCGCCCGTCTCGGCCTCCCAAAGTGCTGGGATTACAGGCTTGAGCCACCGCGCCCGGCCTATTCCTTCTATTTAGCTGTATGTTTGTGCACACTGACCAACCTCTCTTCAGCCCCCTACTTTCCCCCAACACACACCCTTCCCAGCCTCTGGTGTCGACCATCCCAGTCTCCATCTCAGTGAGATGAACAGTTGTTTAGTTCCCACATATGAGTGAGTAAATGCAATACTTGTCTTTGTTTTTTTGTCTTAAAAAAAATTTATGGGGATGAGGTCACTATGTTGCCCAGGCTGGTCTCCAACTCCTAAGCTCAAGCCATCCTCCCACCTCAGCCTCCCAAGTATTGGGATTACAGGCTTACATAATGACCTCTAGCTCTATTTATGTCGCTGCAAAAGACATTTTCATTTTTTTTCCTATGGCCAAATAGTATTCTATTGTGTATATATACTAACTTTTTTTTTGACATGGGATCTTACTCTGTCACCCAGGCTGGAGTGCAGTGGTATGCCAACTGCTCACTGCAGCCTTGATCTCACAGACTCAAGAGATCCTCCCACCTCAGCCTCCCCAGTAGCTGGAACCACAGGTGCCTGCTATCACACCTGGCTATTTTTTTTTACTTTTTGTAGAGATGAGGTCTCTATGTTGCCCAGGCTGGTCTCAATCCTCATGCCTCAGCCTCCCGAAGTGCTGGGATTATAGGCTTGAGCCACCATGCCCAGCCTTATTTTCTGTCTTTTGTTTATTTATTATTTTTTTTTTTAGAGACCGGGTTTCCCTCTGTTACCCAGGCTGGAGTGCAGTGGTGTGATCATAGCTCACTGCAGCCTTGAACTCCTGGGCTCAATGGATCCTCCCACCTCAGCCTCCTAAGTAGCTGGGACTGCAGGTGCGCCACCATGCTCAACTCTTATTTTTTGCCTTTTTGATAATAGCCATTCTAAATGCGGTGAAATAGTATCTCATTGTGGTTTTGATTTGCATTTCCCTGATGATTATGATATTGAGTATTTTTTTATATATACCTGTTGGTCATTTGTACATCTTCTTTTGAGAAATGTCTATACAGATTCTTCATCCACTTTTTCATGGGATTATTTGTGGTTTTTTGCTGTCAAGTTGTTTGAGTTCCTTGTATATTCTGGATATTAGTCCCTTGCCGAATAAATAGTTTGCAAACATTTTCTCCCATTCTACAGGTTGTCTTTTCACTCAGTTGATTGTTTCCATTGCTGTGCAGAAGCTTTTTAGTTTCACTTAATATAGTCCCATTTGTCTATTTTTGGTTTTGTTGCCTATGCTTTTGAAATTTTAGCCATAAAATCTTTGCCTGGATCAATGTCTTGAAGCATTTCCCCTATGTTTTCTTCTAGTAGTTTTGTAGTTTCAGGTTTTATGTTTAAGTCTTTAATCCATTTTAAGTTGATTTTTGTACCTGGTGAGAGAAAGGGTGCCAGTTACTAATTAAGTCCTGGCCTTTTGGGGCTGTTACAAAAGTTACTCCTGGATTGTCACTAGAGATAACACCTGGCTTCCTGGAAGTATGACTTATAGCAGGCTTGTTTCCTGGGCTGGTTGCTGCAGATAACAAATTGGTTTCCTGAAGAGGTTGCTGCAGGTTGTAGGTCAGAGTTCTAGTAGTACAAATGGTCCAGCCATTGTCTATTTGTATATTCAGTCTCTCATAACTGACACCAATGAGACCATTATAATGTAAAACAATCTTTTCTTCCTCTCCAGGTCACACCTTGGCTGTAAAATGTCCTAACAGCCACCTACTTCTGATTACTGCTTGCTTATCAATAACCTCCCCAGCTGTTTTGTAGCTCCTACATCTTGAACAAAAGCGACTGAGGTACCCAATTACTAAACTGCCCACACTTCATGAAAGCAACTTTATAACCATGATACTCACTTCCCCTTCTCCCCTCTTCAGAATTACTCAGTGCCAGCCCAAACCTTACAAAATCCTCTTCCTAGTCCCTCATAATGAGAAGTAGCCCTTCTTCCTCTGGGGTGCTCTCCCTGGTCATGGTAGGTTAGTAAACCCAAATCTTTCTGCCCAGCTAATTTTTGTATTTTAGTAGAGACGGGGTTTCACCATATTGGCCAGGATGGTCTCGATCTCTTGACCTTGTGATCTGCCTGCTTCAGCCTCCCAAAGTGCTGGGATTACAGGTGTGAGCCACCACACCTGGCTTAAACCCAAGTCTTTTAGATTGCTGGTGAATTTGGCTGTTGAGCTTTGTGACCCAGCTCAATAATCACATCTTTCACTACATTTCTGGATGCAATTTTTCCCTCCTCCAGTTTCCAGGTAACCTTATCTGTATGTCTGTGATGCTAGAGTTAACCATGTTTAGGACATTTCCTCTACCAGAATAAGCTCCTTTGGAGGTACGGACTGTGTGGGATTCCTCCTTGTATCTGAGAGAAACTCTAATAAGGGAAATTATGTACACCGAGCCAGACTGAGGTGGAGAGGCACTGGCAACATTACCTGAACATAGTTTCGCATAGATGCTTCCTAGCTAGGCCCTTGAGTTTTCAGAAAGCCCCTAAACACTGAAAATTTACACTTAATTGGCCTATTCAAAGACAGTGTTCCCAGATTTGCATTTTTGCTAGATTTCGGCCAATTTTTTTTTTTTTTTTTTTTTTTGAGAAAGGGTCTCACTCTGTCACCCAGGCTAGAATGTAGTGGAACCATCTCGACTCACTGCACCCTCAACCTCCCAGGCTCCAGCTATCCTCCCACCTCAGCCTCCCAAGTAGCTGGGACTACAGATGCACGCCACCACACTGGCTAATTTTTGTATTTTGTAGAGACAGAGTTTCGCCATGTTGCCCAGGCTGGTCTTGAATGCATGGACTCAAGCAATCTATATGTCTTGGCCTTCCAAAGTGCTAAAACAGGCACGAGCTTTTTTTTTTTTTTGTGAGACACGAGTCTTGCTCTGTCACCTAGGCTGGAGTGCAGTGGTGTGATCTTAGCTCACCGCAACCTCCACCTCCTGGGTTCAAGCAACTCCTGCCTCAGCTTCCCGAGTAGCTGGGATTACAGGCATGTGCCACCACACCCAGCCAATTTTTGTATTTTTAGTAGAGACAGAGTTTCACCACGTTGGCCAGGTTGGTCTCGAACTCCTGACCTCAGCTGATCCAGCAGCCTCAGCCTCCTAGAGTATCGTGATCACAGGTGTGAGCCACTGTGGCCAACCAACCAGCCAATTTTTTTAAGTGAATCTTTTCACTGTTCTTGAAGCTGACTGCAGTTTTTTTCTTATTGTGCCTCTCAGTCATCTGTCCTTGAGTCTATCAATTGTCTCCCTCATATGAGAACTAACTGACTTGCAAATAACTAACTAGATGTCTCTGAGTTATTCTTTTTTTTTTTTTTTTTTTTTTTTGAGACACAGTCTTGCTCTGTGGCCCAGCCTGGAGTGTGGTAGCACAATCTTGGCTCACTGCAACCTCCACCTCCTGGGTTCAAGCGATTCTTCTGCCTCAGCCTCCCAAGTAGCTGGGACTACAGGTACGTGCCACCACGCCCAGCTAATTTTTGTGTTTTTCGTAGAGACAGGTTTCACCATATTGGCCTGGCTGGTCTCAAACTCCTGATCCCATTTGTGATCCACCCACCTTGGCATCCCAAAGTGTTGGGATTACAGGTGTGAACCACCACGCCTGGCCTTCTCTTGAGTTATTCTTTGACGTATGACATGCAACACTTCGACTGTTGTGCATGTGATAAAACCATATAGACTTCATTAGTGAAGGAAAGACATTTTAGAGTTGATTAGAGTGAATTATCAGTGAATTTTAATACCCAGTTTCCAGGCCTATAAATCATGAAGGACCAAATCAACTCTGGATCAGAATGACCCCTCAGAAATACAGCCACACTGTGTGGCCCCCAACGGAAGCAACCTTGCAAGTTCCACTTTGACATCTCATTAACTAACACTGTTTATTCTTCTAGAGCCAAATTGCTAATTTTCTTTTCAGGCATACATCTGTAGGAGACCAGAATATGCCACCCCAAAATATGCCTCATTGGCATGAGGATTATTTTGAGCTGATAATTTTGAGAAACAGAAGCTATGAAAACAGCATAAGCTACCCCTTTGAAAGATAAATTTAGTCTTAGAAGAAATCGCTTACACTCTTCATAAGGGTGTCTCCCTCTCTGTACCAGGAAGAGAAAGATGACTCTAAATCACCAGAGACCCTTATCAATGGAGAAGGCAGCAACTTGTTTTCTGTGCTTCTTCGGGTCTTTTTCCCAAAACTGGCCTTCCTCGCTCCCTTATTTGTTTTTAGCTGAAGATGGTACTTAAACCTGAATTCTTTTTTTTTTTTTTTGAGACGGAGTCTCACTGTGTCTCCCAGGCTGGAGTGCAGTGGCGCGATCTCGGCTCACTGCAAGCTCCGCCCCCCGGGTTCACGCCATTCTCCCGCCTCAGCCTCCCAAGTAGCTGGGACTACAGGCGCCCGCTACCGCGCCCGGCTAGTTTTTTGTATTTTTAGTAGAGACGGGGTTTCACCATGTTAGCCAGGATAGTCTCGATCTCCTGACCTTGTGATCCACCCGCCTCGGCCTCCCAAAGTGCTGGGATTACAGGCTTGAGCCACCGCGCCCGGCCTTAAACCTGAATTCTAAGCCACTCCTTTGAGAATTACTCATTTTCTTGGGCATCTCACAGGTATATGCAAAGTATACATGTTAATATAGCTCCATTTGTTTTTCTCTTGTTAATCTTTTGGGCTGGGCATGGTGGCTCCCGCCTGTAATCCCAACATTGTGGGAGGCCGAGGCAAGAGGATTGCTTGAACCCAGGAGCTGGAGATCAGCCTGGGCAACAGGACAGGACCCCGTCTCTACAAAATAAAAAATTAAAAAATTAGGGCGAGGTGCAGTGGCTCACGCTTGTAATCTCAGCACTTTGGGAAGCTGAGGCAGGTGGATCACGAGGTCAAGAGTTCAAGACCAGCCTGGCCAAGATGGTGAAACCCTGCCTCAACTAAAAATACAAAAATTAACCAGGCATGGTGACAGGTGCCTGTAATCCTAGCTACTTAGGTGGCTGAGGCAGGAGAATTGCATGAACCTGGGAGGCAGAAGTTGCAGTGAGCCGAGATCACGCCACTGCACTCCAGCCTGGGCGACAGAGCAAGACTCTGTCTCAGAAAAATAAACAAACAAATAAATAAATAGCCAGGTGTGGTGGCAAGCTCCTGTGGTCCCAGCTATTTGGGAGGCTGAGGTGGGAGGATCACTTGATCCTGGGGGTGTGGAGGTTGCAGTGAGCCATGATAGCACCACTGTGCTCTAGCCTGGGAGACACAGTGAGATCCTGTCTCAAAAAAAAAAAATCTATCTTTTGTTACAAGGGCTCTAGCTGAGAATTTAGAAGGGTAGCAAGAAAATTCATCTTTTCTCCCCTAAATATGCTACTGATAGAGAAAGGAGACAGCCAAATGCCATCCAGATCATTATGTGCAGAGGGCTTGCCTAAACATGCCTATGCTGAAAAATTCCATCCCTTAACATATGTGTAGTAAGGGAAATAAATCAGCGTGGAGTGGCTCAGACTAGGGGCCCACGTGTGCACTGGGGGAATGGGGTGGAGCCACCAGGTATTCACGCTTTATGCAGGGGAGGAGCCGGACCTCTTCAGCTCCGGTGTGGTGGCCTGGTATTCAATCTGTGGAGTGGGAGACTGTTGGCAGGACTGCCTGTTTGCTAAGGGCTTTCTTTTCACTTAATAAATTCTGACCCTTCAACGTGTCCATGTGCCTAATTTTTCCTGATTGGGAGACAAGAACCCAGATTTTAGCTGAACTAAAGAAAAATATCCTGCGTCACTACTTGGCCTGGAAGAACAATGGAATTACTCATTTGAGATGTGGGTTTGAAGAAAGTTATTTTTAGTATTCTGATAAGCAGTTAACATACTGCTGTCATGTTTCTCTCTTTGTGCCAGTCTCATGTAGTTTCCCAGCATAATCACAATTAAACTGATTATGTGATTTTTGTGTTAGCATCCTTTCTAATTAGTTTTTTTTGTTTTTTTGTTTTGTTTTTGTTTTTGTTTTTGAGACGGGATCTTGGTCTGTCACCTAAGCTGGAATGCATTGCCACGATCACAGCTCATTGCGGCCTCAACCTCTGGGGCTCAAGTGATCTACCCACCACCTCAGCCTCCTGAGCAGCTGGCACTATCAGCGGACACCACCATGACTGGCTAATTTTTTAAGCTTTTTGTAGAGACGGGTTTTGTGATGTTGCTCAAGCTGGTCTTGAACTCCTGGGCTAAAGCGATCCTCCTGTCTGGGCCTCCTGAAGCACTGGGATTACAGGCCACCAAGTCTGGCCTCTAATTACTTTGATAATAAGTAAGCATCTCCCCTTCTCTTTTCTTTCTGAGACAGTCTCGCTCTGTTGCCCAGGCTGGAGTGCAATGGCACAATCTCGGCTCACTGCAACCTCCGCCTCCCGGGTTCAAGCAATTCACCTGCCTCAGCCTCCCAAGTAGCTGGGATCACAGGTGTGTGCCACCACACCTGACTAATTTTTTGTATTTTTAGTACAGATTGGGGTTTCACCATGTTGCTCACCCTGTTCTTGAACTCCTGACCTCAGGTGAACCACCAGCCTTGGCCTCCCAAAGTGTTGAGATTACAGGCATGAGCCACCACGCCTGGCTCTTTTTTGGTTGTTTCTGAGCCGGAGTCTCACTCTGTCACCCAGGCTGGAATACAGTGGTGCCATCTCGGCTCACTGCCACCTCCACCTCCTGAGTTCAAGCGATTCCCCTGTCTCAGCCTCCTGAGAGGCATGCACTACCACACCTGGCTATTTTTTGTATTTTTAGTAGAGAAGGGGTTTCACCATGTTGGCCAGGTTGGTCTTGAACTCCTGACCTCAAGTGATCCTCCCACCTCAGCCTCCCAAAGTGCTGGGATTACAGGCGTGAGCCACCGCGCCCAGCCGCATCCCCTCTTCTCTAGTGAATTTTTTGGGGTTATCACTCTGTTAAAAAGCACTTCTCTTTCAGTTCCTTAGGTGAGCCCACTTTTTTCAGTAACACACATTCTCTGGCCCTTCGTAACTATTTACTTTCCCAGTTCTCTTTCATCTTGAAACCACCATTGCAAAATTATAACTGCAACAGTGACAGGGATCTGATCGAACCAAGTCCATCTTGTTTCTAACTTCCAAGCTGTCCTTGTTCATTCCTGAGTGTAGGCTGAACTAACTTTGGGAAAAACTTATAGTTTAAAAGAAAGATAATAATAGCCCTTTGCCAAAACAAACCCCGATCTTGCCTGGGGACCAGACTGCCTTTGTAGGGGTAACAAATTAGCCAAAAGATTAGAAATTATGGTTTAGGAATCATGCAGCTGGAGGCTACAAGATTCTGACCCTCCCCAAATTGCTCCTGGGGATAACATCACTAAAGTCTAAGATCAGTGCTTGAGATATTTTGCAGACCTTGCACTGGATGGATCAGCTGGCACCACCCAGATCAATAAACTGGCTCATCAGATCTTGTGGCCCCTACCCAGGAACTCAGTCAAGCACAAGACAGCTTCAACTCCCTATGATTTCATCTCTGACCCAATCAATCAGCACTCCTGACTCATTGGCTGCCGCCCACCCTCCAAATTATCCTTAAAAACTGTGACCTCCTTGGCCGGGCGCGGTGGCTCAAGCCTGTAATCCCAGCACTTTGGGAGGCCGAGACGGGCGGATCACGAGGTCAGGAGATCGAGACCATCCTGGCTGACACGGTGAAACCCCATCTCTACTAAAAAATACAAAAAAACTAGCCGGGCGAGGTGGCGGGCGCCTGTAGTCCCAGCTACTCGGGAGGCTGAGGCAGGAGAATGGCATGAACCCGGGAGGCGGAGCTTGCAGTGAGCCAAGATCACGCCACTGCACTCCAGCCTGGGCGGCAGAGCGAGACTCTGTCTCAAAAAAAAAACAACAAACAAACAAACAAAAAAACTGTGACCTCCAAATGCTTGGGGAGACTGATTTGAGTAATAAAAGAAGTCCCAGTTTCCCGCACAGCTGGCTCTGCATGAATTATTCTTTCTCTATTGCAATTCCCCTGTCTTGATAAATGGGTTCAGCCTAGGCAGCAGGCAAGGTGAACCTGTTGGGCCATTACAATCTCATAGCGGAGTGGCAGAATGGACAGACCAGAGAACCCTGTGCTAGGACAATCTGCACCAGGCCCTGGCTGTTGTAGGAGGTCTTGAACAAACCACTTAACTTGTTTGGGTGAGCCTTAGTTTCCATGTTAGTAATCTGGAAGTAATAGTTCTGCCTTATCTGTCCGTTAGGGTTTTGACATTTAGTGAAGTATGGAATTTGTATACTGTAAGGTGATTGAATGTATTTAGTAGGTGCTATACGTAAAATACAAGTTTCAAGCACTACTCTGCTTTTACTTATAGAACCACGTTCTCACTTTTCTAGCCTGAACATTCAAGACCCTTGAACACATAGTCCTTATCTCCCGCTCCTCACTGAGACCCTTCCAGAACACTACAAACTGTAATACTTAGCTGTATCACCAGCAAACCATGTCCTTCCCAATTTCAGGACCTTTCAATGTGCTTTCCTCTGCCTGGGGGTGGGTGGGGGTGGACGGCAGTTTCCTCCCAACCCATGAAACTTCTCCACAAACGTAGAAGAGACAGAAAACCATTATTGAATAAGTATTAAACCAGATTGTGATGCCGTACATCACATGCAACCTGCTAAAGGCAACACAAAGACAGAAACTCACTTTTTGTATACAGCTAAGTGGAGATAGCCCATCGCATTATGTAGGTTTTGCAATTTGGAGTCAGGGGACAAGTTAAGGCTTTGTCCTCCTAAGAAACCGGACTCTGGGCCCTTTCGTCCCTTAACAATTACATTTCTTTCTTTCCTTTTCTTTTCTTTTTGTTTGTTTGTTTTTGAAACGGAGTCTCGCTCTGTCTCCTGGCTGGAGTGCAGTGGCGCGATCTCGGCTCACTGCAACCTCCGTCTCCCGGGTTCAAGCGATTCTCCTGCCTCAGCCTCCTGAGTAGCTGGAACTACAGGCACGCTTCACCATGCCCAGCTAATTTTTGTACTTTTAGTAGGGACAGAGTTTCACCATGTTGGCCAAGATGGTCTCGATCTCTTGACCTTGTAATCCGCCCGCCTCGGCCTCCCAAAGTGTTGGGATTGCAGGCGTGAGTCACCGCACCCGGCCAACAATTACACTTCAAGGAGATGGCTCCCAAGAAACATTCCTGAGTTGAACCTAGCCATAGAAGAAAAAGACTTGAGTACATTTGGAAAGGAGAGATGCTGAAATTTTGAAAGAAAAAGGGAGGGGGGATGGTTTCTCGTCCCTTATTTTCCGCAGGGAAAATTAAACCCTATGTATAATTTGTATTTGCCCTTCCACCTGCATCATCTTTCCCACCGGCAGGCTCCTGTTCATTCCCAAGGCTCCACATCCACTTCGTGCTTGGATTCCGCCCGGCCCTTCCTGTGCGGCCGCATCAGGAAGGCACCACCCATTAGGGGCTCAACGCGCCCCTCCAGGCCACGGAGTCAGACCTCCGTCCTTTCAGCGGCAGGGGCAGATTACGTAACTCCAGTCTTCTGGTCACTAAAGGAGGATAACAGAGGGCGGTCGAGAGACTCCGCTGACGCCTCAGGACGCAGCGCGGTCGAGCCCCAGGACCCTAAAGTCTACGGCCCAGCGCACCCCACCAAGCGAGCGCCCGCGGCAGCGTGACGTAATCTGCCCCAAACGCTGTGGCCCGGGCCGCGCACGGCTTCGGGGCGGGACTATGCGGTGACGTCGAGGTGCGCGGCGCAGCGCGCGGCGTCAGTTTTGGCTGTGGGCGTCTGTACTCCATAGTCCGTACTCGCCGCGGCGCGGTGTTCTGCAGCATAGTCATCCACCGCAATCCTGGGCCTCACGTGTTGCCTGACCATTCCTGAGCCCAGGTAGGGGTCGTGGGGGATCGGGTTGAGTGGCGGGCGGCGTGGGAGGCTGGGCCGCAGTGAGTGGGGGCACCAGTAGTTCTTGGAACCCAAGCCTTCACTACACGTGCTACTTCCTCGCAAGACGGGGTTGAGCGCGTTCGGAACATTTTCCCCGGAGGAGACTCGGGGGTTACATGATAAGTAACCTCGTGCTTCTCTTTCAGCAGAGAAATGGGGCTTCTCCTGCATGACGTGGGTGGACCCCAGTGGGCGGTATGAGACGTGTGGTCTGGAGGGACCTCACGGGAAGGCATGGGGTTGTGTGTAGACCTGCCTCAAGAGAGGCTGTAGAGTGGGCCAGGCGTTGCATGGAGCCAGAGCTGAATAATGGTTCAGAGGCACAAGCTGGAGCTAACTACATTTGTTCCCTTCTAGGTGGGAGCCTTGGCTGAGGTGATGGTCTCAAAGTGGAAGAGCTTACTGTCACAGCAACTGTTTTGCAAGATGCCCCGGTAAATCACGTTGCAAAGACCCCAACTCTGCCTTCCTGGAACTAGGCCTGCGTTTTCTCTGAACCATTATTTCATGGGGAAAATGAAATCTACTTCATGTGTCCTGTCTTACTCGTTCAGAAGTGATTTCTGAGCCGTAAGATACATGACAGAAAAATAAAGGGGAAAAGGCTGCATTTATATTAACTACATGATGATAAATAAGGACGTTTCTGGTCACAGTGAAGAGCCATGCTAGAATTGTAGTGTCATAGAATGTGGAAGTTTAGTTCGTGTTGTCTGATCTATTTAATAATTTAATAAGTTTATCTCTTCCAAGACACCTTCCCTTCTTCCTTAGCCAGAAATGATCTTTCCCTGAGAGTCATCAGTAGCTCTGGGCTCCTGGAACCAAGCTTAGGTGCCTAATTGAACTCTGTTCTCTTCCCACAGCCTCCAGCAGGGACTGGTGCTTAGTGAGAGTGGGCTGCCAGATTCCTTGAGTGTGGGGGATTTGGGTGAATGAGGGTAGCAAGCCTCCAGCGTGCTTGGGTCTGCGGTGACCCTATGCATTCCTTAAGTGCTTGCTAGAACAGTTTTGAAACGGTTTGAGGCCTTGCCCTGCTCCATCCAGAGCAAGGTTATAGAAATTTCAGACAATGACTGGCTCCCTCCTGGATCTGGTGTCTTGTATAGAGCTGGGCCTTATATAGATCTGCCCCATCTAATGTGGCAGCCACTTGGTATGCGTGATTAAATTACATTTAATTTTCACACTAACCACATTTCAGGCGGTCAGTAGCCACAGGTGGCCAGTGGCTACCATATTGGGCCGCACTGATTAGATGGCATTTCTGTCGCTGTGGAAGTTGTTTTGGACGATGCTAGTGTGAAAGGTAAAGGGAATTCTGAGTGTTTGCTATGCTCCAGGCTCAGTACAAATTTTATTTTATTATACACTTAAAGCAAAAGTCTTTTAAAAGTTGAGAATGAAGCCAAGAGAGGTGGTAAGGGTAGGAGTTGAAACAGTGGAGAGGAATAACAGGGAAGAGTCCTGCCCTGAGAGACTCATGAACAGGATATTTACAAGGCAAAGCAAAGAGAACCAAAGTCTCAGTTCTGCAGAGGGGCTGAGTGCCCCAGGAGCTAGTGGAGGGTGAGGTCAATGTGTACTCATCTTAAAGGAAAAACTCATGGAAGAGGAAGGTGCTAATGTTGAACACCTATTTTGTGCCAAATCTCTTAATTCTTGTTTTAAATATTTGAGGTATCACCATGAGGTTGTGTTTAAATTCAGTACACATGAGGGGCCCAAGGTCAGAATTATGTGTCCAGGGTTGCCCAGCCACAAACCAGCAGATCAGGTTTGATGCCAGGCCTCTCTCATCCTGCAGCCTGAGTGGAATATAGAAGCCGGTGGGAAGGAGATGGATGCCTTCAAGTTCTTGTCTTGGTGTTAGGTGTGTTAAAGAATTGACTGGGGGGGCCGGGCGCGGTGGCTCAAGCCTGTAATCCCAGCACTTTGGGAGGCCGAGACGGGTGGATCACGAGGTCAGGAGATCGAGACCATCCTGGGTAACACAATGAAACCCCGTCTCTACTGAAAAATACAAAAAAAAAAAAAAAAAAAAAAAAAACTAGCTGGGCGAGGTGGCGGGCGCCTGTAGTCCCAGCTACTCTGGAGGCTGAGGCAGGAGAATGGTGTGGACCCGGGAGGCGGAGCTTGCAGTGAGCTGAGATCCGGCCACTGCACTCCAGCCTGGGCTACAGAGCGAGACTCCGTCTCAAAAAAAAAAAAAAAAAAAAGAATTGACTGGGATGGGAAGAGTGTTGCTGGCTTGGGCATAGCACAAGCAGCACAGCTGTGTTCCTTTGGGTGGTGGGGTCGCCTCTCTTAAAGGTAGAGGCTTCCAGCTGATTCTGTCTTTTCAGGCCAGGAACAGTTGCTGAACACCCCAGGCCTGCTGAGGTCCCTCCTTGAGTCTCATGTTCAAGCAATCTTGTGAGTAAAGCACTGGCTACCCCTTTTCCTTATTATCTTTTCAAGGATGTTTGTGCAGCAGACAGCCTTGGAACATACGAGGTAGTACCTTCTTCCAGAGCAGAGAGCAGGCATTTTTTTTTTTTTTGAGACGGAGTCTCGCTCTGTCGCCCAGGCTGGAGTGCAGTGGCGCGATCTCGGCTCACTGCAAGCTCCGCGAGAGCAGGCATTCTTGCTGTGCGTTATGAAAGGGTAGAGTCCTGCACTCCTTTCCTGTAGTAGTCCAATGGCCTAGGCAGGTGCCTCTGACTTCCCTATGGGAACTGGGGCTTGGGAGGGTGGTAGAAAATGCTGATGCTCTGGCTATTGCTATTGCTTTGAATAATCAATGGTCCCTTGTCCCTAATCGAGGAATTTTGTATTTTCTACCAGTGTCCATGAAACTGGGAGGCGACCTTGTTAGCTGCCAGTTCCTGACAGCCACCTCTCACCAGTGGCTCCACTCTGTGTCCCTGACCCAGCACATGGCACAAGAGTACCTGCCATCCCTCAGTGTTTCTACAGCAGCAATCCTGAGATGCCGGAGCTAGAGGGGACCTGACCTGAGAGAAGATACCTTCAGTGGCTGCTAGGCTGTTCCTTGGAACCTGTGCAGGGGTAAGTGTGCAGGAAGGTCTCACCTAGCAAGTCACTTCACTCCTGTTTTATTTAGAATCACCTGGCTAGAAAAAGTTCAAAAACCATCACCTTATTTTGACCTTCCCGTATTGTAAGTCAGGTTATTGAATCCCAGAAAGGTTCATTGTCTTTGAGCTCACAAGACTATTTTGGGACAAACAGTTGTCTAGTGTTTGGACTCGTGAACCCTGATTCTTGGGGGTGGTATTTTACTGCTTTTGTGATTTGGTTTCAACATACATAGTCTTTTCTCTGGAGTAACCTTAGGTCAGTGGCCAGTGTTTCAGCCCCTGGAAAGGGCATGGGCTGCCACTGAGGTTGGTCACAGGCCTCTCAGCTCATGGTGGGAGTGGGTTCAGGAGTTGGTAAGTAGGGTTCAGTTCTGTTGTTGCCGCTGATGGCAATAGGGGTTTGTAATAATCCCTAGTTGTGTCAATTATGTCACTTAATTTTCACAACAGGTCTGTGAAGTGTTTCTCATTTTTACAGATGAGGCCTGCCTGTGTTAATACATCTGCTGATGAGTGGAGCTGAATTTGAATGCAAGTCTTGGCACCTTAATTGAGCAAGTTTGAAACCTTGTTTGCTGCCCTTCTGGAAGGAGTCAGGAATTTCCAGTTCTGGGCCTGGCCTATGGGTCTGACAGACCTCTGGCCCTAGGTTTGGGTGCCAGGTTCTCTGCTTCCAGAATGAGAAGCTTTGCTGTGCACCAGGACCTGGGCCCTTCTGGTATCTCCTAAATGAAAAACAAGGGCTATTTAATAAATATGGATTTAAATATGTGATTTAGACCTGCCTCTTCTTTCCGTAAGCAAAGATAAGGAAGACCCTGTGTCTTCTTGAAGGAGTTGTCAGCTAAGTCCAAGGGATCGCCAAATATTTCACCATTCTCAATGCTCATGCTTGTAGATAGCCACTTGGAACTCTGATCACCTTATGTGCATGTGCCACCAGTTTCAACTGACAGTGGCAAACTGTGGTGAGAGTTCACAAGCCAAGGCCAACTGCATTCTGCAGTAGGGTGGTGGTGCACAAAGGCACTGTCATCAGGAGCTTTACCTTGAGATCCTGAGTGGTTTCCAGGAACATTTGATGGTTGGCTCGATAAGACATTCTGTCTCTTTAGATCGTCTTAGGTATTGACCTAAGCATTCAAACAAGTTACAGAAGTAATACCCTTAATATGTGTGATGTGCCCCAGGTTGGTGTTGGTGATGTTGTCAAGGAATGTTGCAGCAGGCCAAGGCCTGACAAATAGAGCCATTAAAGTACCAGTGACTTTTTTTTTAATCTGAGACAGAGTCTGTTGTCCAGGCTGGAGTGCAGTGGCATGATCTCAGCTCATTGCAACATTCGCCTCCCAGGTCAAATGATTCTCCTTCCTCAGCCTCCCAAGTAGCTAGGATTATAGGCGCCCACCACCATGCCCAGCTAGTTTTGTATTTTTAGTAGAGACAGGGTTTCACCATCTTGGCCAGGCTGGTCTTGGAACTCCTGACCTCGTGCTCCACCCACTCAGCCTCCCAAAGTGCTAGGATTACAGGCGTGAGCCACTGCACCGAGCCCTTTTTTTTTTTTTTTTTTTGAGATGAAGTCTTGCTCTGTCATCCAGGCTAGAATGCAGTGACATGATCTTAGCTCACTATAACCTCCGCCTCCTGGGTTCAAGCGATTCTCCTGTCCCAACCTCTCAAGTAGCTGGGATTACAGGCATATGCCACCACACTTAGCTAATTTTTGCATTTTTAGTAGAAATGGGGTTTTACCATGTTGGTCAGGCTGGTCTCAAACTTCTGATCTCAGGTGATCCATCTGCCTTGGCCTCCCAAAGTGCTGGGATTATAGGCGTGAGCCACCACACCCAGCCTCCAGTGACTTACATTCAATTTACTACTGACAGTGAATGGAAAAGCACCCAAAGGGGCCTGCAACAGGAGGCACAGCATCTACCCTTGTTGAGGAGCCAATTCTAGACTGCAGCTGAGCAGATTGTCTAGTCTGCAGCTATACCATGGGAGGAGTGGGGTATGAACCGGAAGCCTCACATCCCTGCTTAGAAAAAAATCCCAGGAGACAGCAATTCCTGATAGCCTCCCAAAGGGATGGAACAGGGAGTGGAGCTGGCCTTATGGCAGTGCCTCCCAGGCCTCCACCCTCAGTTCCAGAAGGTTTTGGGAAACCCTTCAAAAGCACCAGCCCAACAGCCTGGAGGTGGAGAGGAGACCACACTTGTCAGAGCTTGGAAGGACTGAATGTGAATTTGCCTAAGAGGAGCCCCAGGTCTGGCCCAGGGTGGAGCCAGAGGCTGCCCACTTACAAATTTGGGGATTTTTCAGGCTCAGTTGAGCTGTGTGGCCTGTGGCCTCTGAGAGTATGCGCCTTGGTAGAGCCATTCCCCTACAACTAGCCCAATGGTAGCACCTCAGATGAGGTAAAAAAATTTTAAATACAAATACTAAGTTATGGTACATTGTGTAGAGCTGAAAAAGCAACTCCCCTGAAAGGGGACATTTTTCTGGGGCTGGGGATTTGCTGCAAGGTCAGCACCAACAGAGCACGCCTGGGATGTGAAGATTGCATCGTGGAGGGTGAGGGCAAGGGGACTGTAGATGCAGCAGTAGGAGCCTTGGTGTTGGGAGGTATCGTGAAACTGATCCGGATGAGATAATGAGAGTGAAACTCACCAGGGCCAGGATGGTTTCCTCAGCCCCCGCCAGGCTTGAGTTGGTGGTGGCCCCTCCTTGCTGTCCTTCCATTAGGAGCCTCTGCCTTTGTTTAGCTACCTGTTTTACCAGTCAGACCCTGTAAGGAGCATGCCCTGGGGATGCCCTAGCAGACAGAGCTACCACTTGTCCTGCCTTCTGAGGACCAGGCCGTGACTCTGACTGACTGGCTTTCCCTGGGGTTTGAGTAGGACCCACTGAATTCAGTGCTAGAAGGGCCCAGAGGTCTGTTGACCCAGGAGGGAACTTCCTTTGCAGTGATGTCATCTTGGCCTCAGTTTTTTTTTTTTTTTTTTTTTTTTTTTTGAGACGGAGTCTCGCTCTGTAGCCCAGGCTGGAGTGCAGTGGCCAGATCTCAGCTTACTACAAGCTCCGCCTCCCGGGTTCACGCCATTCTCCGGCCTCAGCCTCCCGAGTAGCTGGGACTACAGGCGCCCGCCACCTCGCCCGGCTATTTTTTGTATTTCTTAGTAGAGACGGGGTTTCACCGTGTTAGCCAGGATGGTCTCGATCTCCTGACCTCGTGATCCGCCCATCTCGGCCTCCCAAAGTGCTGGGATTACAGGCTTGAGCCACCGCGCCTGGCCGGCCTCAGTTTTAATAGATGTAAAACGAAAATAACAGTAACTCCTACAAGGGTCATGAGAATCAAATGAGGCAATGCATGGCAAATTTGTGCAAACTACCAAGGAAGGACCAGGGTCCCAGCAACCAGCAGCGTCTAAAGCAAGGGCGGGCAAACTCCTCCCGCCGGCGAAATCTCTGAGCTAGGAGTGGTCTTGACATTTTTAAGTCATTAGTGGCAGGGGGGAAACCCAAAATAGTATGATTACGTGACAGATGAAAAGTTTGCAAAGTTCACATTTCGGTGTCCTTAACGTTTTCCTGGAACACAGCCATGTTGGTTCCATTGGTTGGCTTGACTCCCTGGGGGTTGGGGAAGTGAAACTGAAAAGGGAGATGAGCTGGCAAGAGTCTGGGTGAGAATTCCCAGACTTGAGTGTAGGTTTGGGAAACCCTTCAAAAGCACCAGCCCAAGAGCCTGGGGGTGGAGAGGAGACCACACTTGTCAGAGCTTGGAAGGACTGAATTTGAATTTGCCTAAGAGGAGCCTCAGGTCTGGCCCAGGGTGGAGCCAGAGGCTGCCCACTTACAAATTTGGGGATTTTTCAGGCCAGTGGTCCCTTATCGCAGATGGTGCATGACTCAGTTTTATTAGGTACTTGGATACTTTCAGTTTTATCAGGAATACGTTCACTTTAAGGTATTTGAGAGAAAAAAATAACCTTAACTTGCCTATCCATTACTTCGAAGTTTGAAAAATGGGATGACTGAAAGACAATAGTTAAAATAGTGCTTACGAGTACAACAAATCTCAAAGGCATCATATGAATGACTGAAGTTTGGGAATTCTGGAGTCCAGTCTCTGACCTCCCTGTATGAGGGCAGGGGTAAAAGAGAAATGTTCCCAGTCTATTTGTAGGATGAGAGAGAACTGTGTCCATTGGACCTTTGATGAGAGAATTGCCCCAGTGTTCTTAGAGGACCTTTGATGAGAGAATTGCCCCAGTGTTCTTAGAGGATGGGTGTGACCTGCCCCAGTCTGTCCTGGGATGAGAAAGAACTTTCCCCAGTCTGCCTAGAGGCTAAGAGAACTGCACCCCTCCCACTTCTTCCAGGAGACGGGCACCGAGTGTCAGGAATGCAGTGTTTGGAGATTTTGGCCACTCCCCAAATGCAGCCACTCCCCAAATGCGCTGCCTCATCTTCAAAGCGCAGGGACAGCAGCTCTGAGATGAGGTCCCCAGGGCTCCAGGCACGTGCCTGGTCCTCACTGGGTTTATGGGGGATCAGCTGGATGCAAGTACAAGGCAGAGGACAGTTAGGGGTCCCACTGAAGGCCAGCCCTATGCAGAGGATGCTCTGGGGTCCTCCGTCCCTCCCCCGTGGTTGGGGTGGGGAACTGCAGTGCTAGGACCACTGGTCCTTGGCAGGTTACACAAGAAGCTTTGCTCATCTACACCCCAGTGTGGCCTTCACACTTCAAAGAAGGCTGTTGCCCCCACCCCAAAGGCCTGGATATTAGGATCTTTTTTCATTTTTGTATTAATGTACAATGTACATACAGTAAATTGCATCTAGTGTTCAGTTCTGACTTGACAGACACGCACAGCCGGGTAACCAAGATCACGTCAAGAAATCCTTCTTTAAACTCCCACAAGTGACTCTAACGTGCTACCAGGGTTGGAAACCAACCCACAGAGTCTTGTCTCCTGCTTGTGGGTGGAAGGGAGCTTCCGAAGGAGGCCAGCAAAGAACCCTCCAGAGCAGGGAGGACCCAGCATCCGGCCCCTCGGCCCTGGCGTGCAAGCGGGTCAGACCGTTAGGCACAGCCTCCCTGTGGGGCGCAGTGACAGGAAGCAGGGTTTAGAGCACCTCGAAAGGGAAGGAGTGGCAAGTGGGGAGGGCAGCCCCTCCCAGGACCAGAACCCACTTCCTACTTTACACCAGCACTGGAGGAGGCTGGTGAGGCAGGGCGGGGGCGGTGGGGCCTCCCCAAGCCTTCCCTTCCCCTTCCCCTCTCCTTCACTGTCCTGCCGGCAGGCACAGGAAGGTGAGGCAAGGTGTTTCCAGCCGGCAGGATGGAGGACGAGGAAGGCCCTGAGTGTGGCAAACCTGACTTTGTGCTTTTGGACCAAGTGACCATGGAGGACTTCATGAGGAACCTGCAGCTCAGGTAGGCCCAGGGCAGGAGGCGCTGGCTCCCCTCCTCCAGGGTCTCCCACCTTGCATCCTCACAGAGACCTGAGGGAAAAAGGAAGGCATGCTGCTGTCCAAGGGAGGGGGCAGTGGCACACACCCACCCAGACCCGATGGGGCCGAAATGAGCGCCTCAAAGCACGGCCCCAGGGGACGGGAACAGACAAGGAAGCAACTGTCCCTGTCAGGGCCGGCAAGTCAGCACTGGATCTGCCCACCACCCCAACCCACCCCTGCCTCCCACACAGTCCAGGTGTCTTCTGCCCCTTCTTTCCTGCCCGAAGGGGCCAGGGCATGACACTTCTTGGACAGATAGGTACCAGGCACTCTTTCCAGCAGGGACCAGGGGCACCTCTTTCCAGCCACTTCCCAGCCAGTTTTTGATGTTCCCTCAATGCATCTCATGGGGCCAGGCCATGGGGCCTGGCCTGAGCCCTGGGGACACTGAGATGAAGCAGGCAGCCTCCACCCTAGGGTCCAAACATTCCCACCAGGTTGAGGTGACATTCTTTTGGGGTGCATGGAGTATCACAGGACACAGTTGGTAGAAGCAGTATCAGAGCTCAATTTACCATCAAGGAGGGCAGGTGGAGGGCAGGGAGAAGCCCGGGAGGTGGGGGCATGGCACAGTAGGGTGGCCATGCAGGCAGCTGGGTCTCATGCCAGGACTCTCATGGAGGGGCAGAAGGCTGCCTGCTGTGTGCTCGGGAAGCTCCCTGGGGAGAGCCTGGGGACCAGGAGCCCCACTAAGCACAGAAGTCAAGAGACCATGAGCCTGGCCCAAAGAGAGGAGGGCCAGCCAGGAAATGAGCTAAGCCTTTGTGTGCATTGTTCTACCTCATTCTTATAAAATGAGCTTATGAAACACTGTCCTCTCCATTTTGGTGATGAGAACACTGAGCCCTGGAGATGTGGGTGACTTGTGCCCTCATCCCCAGCTTGTAGGAGGACAGGAGCTGGGCCCAGGAAAACCCATGTCAGAGGTGGTGAAGAAAGAGGAACCTCAGGACAGGCCCACCCAGGACAGGCTGCTGGGAGACAGGGCCATCCAGGGAAGGGTGGGTACCACACACAAAGGGGAGATGGGGCTGAGGGGCAAGCCTGCCAGTCCTCCTCCCAGGGGCAGAAAGGTCGAGAGAAGGGCAGACATCCACCCACACTGGTGACCAATTTTGTGAAGGGAAGGGTCAAGAAGTCTGAGGCTGTGCCAGGGGAGAGGCAGCAGCCACTGGCCACAGGCTTGGGGGTGGGGGGTGCAAAGACAATGACATCAGGTGCTGGGCACTGTTGCCCCAACCCCCTCCCTGTCATCTGGGTGGGGCTGGGTGGGGTCCCCTTTTGTCTCTGGGTTCCCGCCCAGGCCTTGAGACAGGAAACAGCCGAGGAGGCCCCTCCTTTCCCTCCCAGCCCAGTCACTCCTCAACCCCATCTCCCCATCTGCCCTGTGGGGTTCACCCCAGGAGCCAGCTCTGACTCACAGCGCCCAGTGCAGTCTTGGGCAAGTCTGTTTCCTTTGCAAAATGGGTGGTCATGTTTCCAGTGACCTTGGGACCCCTGGGGAGACCATTGTGGACTCTAAACTCTATACCACAATGGGGACAGTCTCTGAGTGGCTCAGCTCACCCAGGACGGCACCAGGGAGACACAAGGTCAACACCTGCTCCCTTCTTGCTTCTCCTCTCTCAGCCCCTTGGGGTGGGAGTGCTGGCCTACTGGGGCCAGGCCCTGATATGGGCTCTGGTGAGAGGCCTGTGGGTGCCTGTAAGCCTGTCAGTGCTGAGGCCTGTCTGCCCCTGCTGTGTCCAGGTTCGAGAAGGGCCGCATCTACACCTACATTGGTGAGGTGCTGGTATCCGTGAACCCCTACCAGGAGCTGCCCCTGTATGGGCCTGAGACCATTGCCAGGTACCAGGGCCGCGAGCTTTATGAGCGGCCACCCCATCTCTACGCTGTGGCCAATGCCACCTACAAGGCGATGAAGCACCGGTCCAGGGACACCTGCATCGTCATCTCAGGTACCTGTCCCTGCAGCCAGGCTCCCACCCTCAACATCTTCATTTGTGAACATTTGGGAGGGCCATTAGAGCATCTCCTGTGCCCTGTGTCCTGATGGGGGCCCTAGCACCCCATCTCACCAGTCTTAGGGGTGTGAGTGGGCATGGGGAGCTGGGCTAAGAGATCGAACCTGGCTGATTCTGTCAACTCTGGTCTTTCCGGCAGGTGAGAGTGGGGCAGGGAAGACAGAAGCCAGTAAGCACATCATGCAGTACATTGCTGCCGTCACCAACCCAAGCCAGAGGGCTGAGGTGGAGAGGTGAGCAGCAACGGGCAGCCCTGGGCCTCAGCATGGCAGGCCAGGGACCTTGGTGTGGCAGGAAGGACTGACCCTGGGGAGCGAGAGATGGCAACTGGAGTCTAGCTCAGGTCAAGTTCAGCGGGAACTTGGGAAGTTTCCAGATAACGCCAACACACCTGGAGGTGAGACAGGGTGACCCATGCCAAGGACCTCTCCTTGGGTGGATGAGACCCAGCCAAGGGACCCAGGCTACCAGCTGGGAGGAGGCAGCAGCCACAGGTAGGATAAGGAGAAGTGCAGCAGAACCCAGAGATGCTTGAAATGGCTCATGGACAGGGCAGCAGGCGGATTCCATGGAAACTTGGAGAAGCTGGCAGGCCCTGGCCAAGATGGCCAAGCATGCCAGGTGGCTGTGTGGGTGGTGGCCAGGAGCCTTGAAACCAGTAAACCTGTTCCTTATGGAAGCAGCTTCCTCTGTCAGCGCCTGTCTCTTCCTGTCAAGAGGCAGTGAGATGGGATTCAGGGGGACAAGCAATGTCGGTTCCTGAGCACATATGGCCAGCATCACTGCCCACCCCTGCAGCTGGAGGTCTAAGGCCCAGTGGTCAGAACGGCCCCTCCTCACCAGGCTGCAGCTGAGGCCTGGGAGGGGAAGAGGTGGCTGTGAGAAACAAGGACCTCAGTGCTACACAGACCATGCCAAACACAGCCAGCCTGGCAAGTGCATTTCCCAGCCTCTCAGAGGTGAAGTGACCATCATACAACCTCAGAGGCAACACTGGGCGAGGCCAGGCCATTGGCTCCCTCTCAGCAAGTTCAGAGGAACCTATCCTGAGATGCTGTGATTTCTGTTGGGAAGACTCGGGGGCAGGGACAGCCTTCCCCAGATAGGAAGTCTTTGCCTTGAGCCCCAGCCCCTCTGCCCCGACAGGGTCAAGGACGTGCTGCTCAAGTCCACTTGTGTGCTAGAGGCCTTCGGCAATGCCCGTACCAACCGCAATCACAACTCCAGCCGCTTTGGCAAGTACATGGACATCAACTTCGACTTCAAGGGGGACCCGATCGGAGGACACATCCACAGCTACCTACTGGAGAAGGTGGGCAGCTGGGCTGAGAAGACCTCCATGGGGAGCTCTGGCTGAGAACCATCCCAGGCCTGGGAAGGTACCCATCCCAACAGTGCAGCCTAGGAGGGCTGAGCTCTCTCTCCCTGTGGCCCTTCTCTGGGCCTCAGTGTCCTCATAGTCAGGACTCTCTGACCTCCACCTGGGAACGCTCAGATGGGGTCCCCAGGGTCAGACTCCTCCCCAGGCCTGAGTCCATCTGCCCCTCTCTCCTCAGTCTCGGGTCCTCAAGCAGCACGTGGGTGAAAGAAACTTCCACGCCTTCTACCAGGTAAGCCCTGAGGGTAGGGGGAGGAGGAACAATGGGGTGGGGAAAGGGAGGGCAGCAAGTTGGGCCAGCTTGTGATCCGTCTGTCACTACCCCAATTCCCCCTCTCTGCCCACTCAACCCCACCTAGCCCATCATCCTCACTCCCCACCACACTCACCCCAACTAGTACCCCACACCCCACAAACAAGAGGGTGTGAGCTTATGGGGAACGAAAGCAGGATGTCCCCTTTATCTGAAACACTTCCAGATGAGGGCTCTCTGGGGCCCATAAAGTGTCTCTGTGCACAATAAGCTCCCCACTGAGGTGGGCGTCCCCACAGGCAGTGTCTCTAGTGGTATCAGAGCTCAACACTGAAGTGATGCTCCTGGGGACACGGGTATTGACTCTGAGCACCTCTCTGAGATAAGTGCTCCCAGGGACTGTCTCCACAAACTCTGACACCCCACTGAGGTGGGAGCTCCCTGGAAACAAAGTGTCTCTGCAGTCTCAGAGCTTGACACTGAAGTGCAGCTCCCTGGCACACCAGTGGTGTGTTCACAAACTGTGGGCTGCCCACTGTGTCCTCTGGGACACTGGCAGTGTTTCCACAGATTCCGAACTCCCCCACTGAACTGGGAGCACCCTGGGACTGGGGCAGTGTCTCTAGGGACTTGGAGCTCCCCACTGAGTTAAGAGTTCCCTGCAGCACAGACATGGTCCCCACAAACTCTCAGCTCCCCAGTGCAGTGGGAGCCCTCTGGAACACAGCAGTTTCTCCACAGAATCTGGGCTACCTTCTGAGGCCCGAGCTCCCTGGTACACAGGCAGTGTTTCCATGGACTCTGAGCTTCTTACTGAGGTGGGAGCTCCCTGAGACAAGCACAGTATCTCATAGACTCTGTGCTCACCATGAGACAGGAACTCCCTGAGTGGCAGGCAGGGTATCCAGGGACTATGAACTGCCTGCTGAGGTGGGAGCTTCCTGGGATGCAAAGAGTGCCTTTAAGGACTCTGAGTTTCCATGGCGTGATGCTCCCTGGGACACAGCAATGTCTCCACGACTCTGACTTCCCACTGAAGTCACACTCTCTGGGACATGGCAGTGTCTCTAAGGACTCTGAGCTCCACTGAGGTGGGAGCGCCCTGGAAACTGCAGTGTTACCAGTGAGTCTGCGCTGAGGTGGGAGCTCACTGGGAAACCAGCAGTGTCTCTGTGGACTCTGAGCTTTCCTTGAGGTAAAAGCTCCCTGAGACACTGGCAGTGTCTCCACAGACTCTGAACATCCCCCTGGTGGGAGCCGCTGGGAACACAGAGGGCATCTCCACAGACTCTGAGCTCTCACTGAAATGAAGCTCCCTGGGACTCTGGCAGGATCTCCACAGACTCTTACCTCCCCACTGAAGTGGGAGATTTTGGGACATGGGCAGGGTCTCCATGGACCTGGAGTTCCCCCATTGAAGGGGAGGTTCAGTGGAACATGGGCAGTGTCTCTAATGACTCTGAGCTCCCTTGGACGTTGCCAGGGTCTCGGCAGACTCTGATCTCCCCATGAGATGGGAGCTCCATGGGATTTGGGCAGGGTCTCCATGAACTATAAAGTCACCACTGAGGTGGGAGCTCCCTGGGACACAGAGAGTTTTTTCAGACTCTGAACTCCCATGAAATGGAGCTCTTTGGAGCATGGACAGTGTCTTTAAGGACTCTGAGCTACCCACTGAGGTGGGAGCTCAGTGAGACACATGAAGCAGTTCTCCACAGACTCTGGAATACCCACTCAGGTGGGCCGTGTCTTGAACACAGGCAGTGTCTCTACCAACTCTGGGCTCTGCTCTGAGGTAAGAGCCCCCTGGGACAGGGGCAATATCTCCTTGGATTTTGAACTCCCACCAAAGTGAAGCTCACTGGGACAGTGGCAGCGTCACTCCACGGATTCTGAGCTCCCACTGAAGTGGAGCTCCCTGACCCACTGAACAGCTGAATGGGGAGCTCGCTGGCACACAGAAAGTGTTCACACTGTCTGACCTTCCCCCATGTTTGTTGGTTCAATGCTGGAAGGAAGCACAAGTCTGTTTGTTCTCCTGCCCCTGTGTGTGTACGGGGGAACATCTTGATAGCTTATTTGTCTAAAGGATGTCTGTGTCCTCTAGTTGCTGAGAGGCAGTGAGGACAAGCAGCTGCATAAACTGCACTTGGAGAGAAACCCTGCTGTATACAATTTCACGCGCCAGGGAGCAGGACTCAACATGATTGTGCACAGCGTGAGTGTGAGGGGCACCAAGGGCTCAAACTGGGCTCAATGTCAGGGCCTAAGTGTGGTGGCAGGGAATGGGCAGCACTCAGCACAGGCCAGGGTAAAATGAACTGCTTGGGTGAGTGGGGAGGGTGCTCGGGGTGGAGGAAAAATGGCTGATGGAGGGGACAGAGTGCAGGGGTGAGCAGGTGCCTAGGCCGGAGGAATCAGGGTTCAGGAAGGGGACAGGGGAAAAGGGTGAGCAGGTGCCTAGGATGGAGGAATCAAGCCTCAAGGACAGGTGTCCTGGGCCCAGTGTGGTTTTGGAGTGATGAATCCCTTCTACCCTAGGCCTTGGACAGTGATGAGCAGAGCCACCAGGCAGTGACCGAGGCCATGAGGGTCATTGGCTTCAGTCCTGAAGAGGTGGAGTCTGTGCATCGCATCCTGGCTGCCATATTGCACCTGGTGAGCCTGGCTCAGAAGCCTGGGAGGGCTACCTCCCCACAGGGGTTTCCCAGCTGGGAGGCACCCAGGGAGGAGGAGGAGACTGGCTGGAGATTCCCCAGCAATGTGCTAGGCTGACTGCCTCTCCTGCAGAAGCTGAGATGCTTGAGTGATGAGCTCAGTTGGTATGTGGTCCAGACCCCACTCTTAGGGCCAGGGCAGCCAGGCACAGTAAAAGCTGAGCATCATGCAGACTGCCTCTTAGTGCAGTCATGAGCTGTGTGGCTTTGGGTGCATTTACTGAGTGCCTCTTGGCCTCAGTTTTCTCTAAGGGGCATGAGGAGTAAGTTATGCAGGGTTCCTCTAGCTGCTGGGAGGATGCAATGGGGTCGTTTACATACCATTTGGACTCGAGACCTTGGCAAAGACTCTGGTGTGCCCATGCCCCCTTCCCCCAATCTCTGGCTGTGTCTGTGCCCATGATGAGCAGCTGACCACGCCGGTCTGAGAAGGAGCTATACTCTACCACATCCATGTCCCCTGTTTTCCTTCCTCCTTTCTGTCCAAAGTTGTCCAGGCTCCTTTGGGACATGGAGCCTGGACTGTTTATGGTTTTCCCACCACCAGGGAAACATCGAGTTTGTGGAGACAGAGGAGGGTGGTCTGCAGAAGGAGGGCCTGGCAGTGGCCGAGGAGACACTGGTGGACCATGTGGCTGAGCTGACGGCCACACCCCGGGACCTCGTGCTCCGCTCCCTGCTGGCTCGTACAGTTGCCTCAGGAGGCAGGGAACTCATAGAGAAGGGCCACACTGCGGCTGAGGCCAGCTACGCCCGGGATGCCTGTGCCAAGGTACTTTGGAACAGGCACAGGGAGGGAAGCCCAGGAGGCCTTCATGGGGGAGGCCAGGCCAGAGGCAGCAGGAAGTAAGGTGTTCCTATCTCCTAGGCGGTGTACCAGCGGCTGTTTGAGTGGGTGGTGAACAGGATCAACAGTGTCATGGAACCCCGAGGCCGAGACCCTCGGCGTGATGGCAAGGACACAGTCATTGGCGTGCTGGACATCTATGGCTTCGAGGTGTTTCCCGTCAACAGGTGGGTGGCCAGCCAGCCACATCTCCACCTCTGATGCTCAGCGGCTTTGCCCACTTCGTACTGGAAAGCTCAGCTGGGGCTGGGCAGCAGGAATGTCTGGGTTTCTCCCAGCTAGTCCCTGGGCCCAAGGCTCATGCCTCCCAGGCCTGCCTCACCTGCACCATCTGGCCATTGGTGCCCTGATGGAAGGCAGAATTACAGGGCATGAGTAATTCCTGGTTGTGACTCCTAAGTCCACTCCAGAACGCGCGTGCAGGAGGTGTGGGTAGGGTAAAGGAGGAGTCCAGCGCAGGGATGCGTAAGCCACAGGGAAGCCATACGGGGTGCTGGCACCAGAACCCTTGATGAACGTTAGCAGAGATGTTTGGGGGAGTAGCCATCCATTACCATGCACACCACAAGCAGCGACCTCCCCTCTGAAAGGCCCACCCACCCCCAGCTTTGAGCAGTTCTGCATCAACTACTGCAACGAGAAGCTGCAGCAGCTGTTCATCCGGCTCATCCTGAAGCAGGAGCAGGAGGAGTACGAGCGCGAGGGCATCGCCTGGCAGAGCGTGAGCACTGTGGCCTGGAGGGAGGGCAGGCGGCAGGGTGCCCATGGGGAGGGGCCCGGGCTGGCCTGGCAGGTGGCTGAGTGTGGGGCGGAGGAGGGGAGGTGCCCTGAAAGGCTTTGGGAGCCTCCCTGCTGGCTGCCTTTGCCCCAGGTTGAGTACTTCAACAACGCCACCATTGTGGATCTGGTGGAGCGGCCCCACCGTGGCATCCTGGCCGTGCTGGACGAGGCCTGCAGCTCTGCCGGCACCATCACTGACCGAATCTTCCTGCAGACCCTGGACACGCACCACCGCCATCACCTACATTACACGAGCCGCCAGGTGCCCCCGGCTGTCCCAGCACCACCACAGTGGGCTGGTGGGACCTGCCCCACAGGCACCACACTGCCCATACCTCGTGGGGACTGGGTGGGGACCCAGCTTTGGTACCATTGTCGTCACTGTGGCGACCTTCTCTGTCCTGGAGGTGGGGAAGCAGGGCTATCCCCTCATACAGACCCCCGACACACCTTTTGTGCCTTGACCTCAGCCTGTCCCCATAGCTCTGCCCCACAGACAAGACCATGGAGTTTGGCCGAGACTTCCGGATCAAGCATTATGCAGGGGATGTCACGTAAGGGCCCTCTCCCCCCCACATCCCTGGCCTTCCCACAGGCACCATGGCATGTGTCATGGAGCAGGAGTGCTTCAGGAGAGTGGTTGGTAGACAGGTGTTATGGCCCCTTCTGCCACCCCCACCCCTTTAAGACACTGAAAACATGCCAGACAGCAGATTCACAAGTGACAAACCGGAAACAGGGTTTGAGGATAGTCGTTAACCATGGCTGCATTCTTCTGGGAGCCTTTAAAAAATACCCACGTCTCATGTCTGGGCCCAACCCTATGCCAGCATCTGTGGGGTGGGGGCCGCAGGCTGGTGAGGTGGGAGTGGGGAGGGAGCAGAAGGTGCAGAGTGGGCCAAGATTCTACATTTCTAACAAGCTCCCAGGTGAGGCCTCGCTACCATACTTGGACCACGCTCCCAGTGCCAAAGCCCAGGTGTCCTTCAGAGGTTGTCATGATGGCTATTAATTTATGTGCTGCTTGCCGCATCCCAAAACGATTTAAGGTGACTCACAGCGAGGTACAAGTGTTTCATGAGAACTTCTCAAGGAGGGGAAATAGAGTAGATGATGGCGACAAAGCAGCCCAATATCATCTACCTGTATCTGTTTGCAAAATCTACGCCCTGCCTGCATGAGGTGGCTCATGCCTGTAACCCCAGCACTTTGGGAGGCTCAGGTGGGTGGATCACCTGAGGCCAGGAGTTTGAGACCAGCCTGCCCAACATGGCGAAACCTCATCTGTACTAAAAATATAAAAATTATCTGGGCATGGTGGCACATGCCTGTAATCCCAGTTGCTCGGGAGGCTGAGGCACGAGAATTGCTTGAACCTGGGAGGTGGAGGTTGTGGTAAGCTGAGATCACACCACTGCACTCCAGCCTGGGCAACAGAGTGAGACTATTTCTCAAAAAGAAATAAAATAAAATAAAAAATAATAAAAATCCAGTCCCTGAGGCTTCACAGGTGCTGCAGTTGGAGCCAACATTTAGCACTGACATTTCTAGCAGTCCAAGAACTAGACAGTGATTCTGAGGCTCTCAGTGCCCACAGATCAAAATAGGCCCAGGACTCAGGAGTTCCTAGTTCATAGTTGTAGTCGCTGATGTTTATCAAAACTCGGTAGGCACTGTTCTGAGCGATTGATGTATGCTGAGGCACAGAGAGGTTGAGTGGCTTAGGCAAGGTCACACAGCATGCATGTGGTAGATGCAGGACTCAGTGCTAGAACATTTGACTTCGGAGTTGGGGGCTTAACCACTCAATTCATCTTCCAGGAGAGAAATGTCTCCTGAGGGAGGGAGTCTTAGGTGATAAAAGAGAAAGCAGGTGTGAGGGGGAAGGAGAGGAGCCAAGGCAGAGGGGGGAAGAGAGACTGACCTATGGGAACAAAGGCAGATGGGAAGAGAATCATCTCTGCCCTGGGGGCTGCTGGGGTCATCAGTACTTTGGCCTGGCAGCCCCCGCCCCTGCTCCCTCACCAGCCCTGGCTTCTGGCAGGTACTCCGTGGAAGGCTTCATCGACAAGAACAGAGATTTCCTCTTCCAGGACTTCAAGCGGCTGCTGTACAACAGGTGAGCATGGCTTGCTGGGCACCATAGGGAGGGCCAGGGCCCTGGGGCCCCAGACACTCTAGGGTCAGGCATTGACTAGCATCACAACAGGGGTGGGCGGGGCTGCTCTCCCTGAGGATGGCTGGGAATTCGGCCTGTGTCTGCAGCACGGACCCCACTCTACGGGCCATGTGGCCAGATGGGCAGCAGGACATCACAGAGGTGACCAAGCGCCCCCTGACGGCCGGCACACTCTTCAAGAACTCCATGGTGGCCCTGGTGGAGAACCTTGCCTCCAAGGTATGTTCCACCCCTCTCCCACTCTGGCTGTTCTGGATCCTTCTCTCTGTGCCCTCGGTGCCAAGTAGGGTCCCAACCACCTCTGTACACCATAGTGGTGGGGGGAGGGTTCTTGTCCTGTCTGTATGAGCCACATCTGCTCCAGCAGGGGACCCCGCCTACTGCACAGGTGAGATGTGGGGCCTCAGGGGCTGGACTGAGGCTTGATCAATCATGGGGAACCCAGGCTTCTCCTTGCCCCATTGTCTCTTGAGCAGGGAGGCGTTTGAGGAGACCCTGTTGGGAGACTGGCTTGACCCAGCCCAGCTCTTGGCAAAAACCCAGGATTCTTCTGGCACGTGGGGCCAGAGAGACAGGAAACACAAGCTTTCTTGGGGAGCTTTGGGTCCAAAGTCAGAGGGGGAATAGGTGAAGGGTCGGGGAGAGGACATGTTAGCATGAGGTGAGCTTAACAACAGAACATCCAGAGATGTCAGCCCCTTTTGGAAGGAGAGAAGGAAGGCAGATGTGGCCTGCTCCTGCCTCTGCCACACCCACCTGCCCGACCAGGGGCTGGAACCTGGCTCTGAATCTGGCCTTGCTGGCCTCTGCCCAGCACTTAGGACTTCCAGGGCCCTTGTTCTGCTGATTACCCTTGTTTGTTCCTGACTCTCCTCCTGGCCTGGGACCTTGAGGGGTTGATGTGGGGCAGGGTACACAGTGCTGCTGGCGCAGACCCTCTCCAAGTCCCCTCTGTCCCCGCAGGAGCCCTTCTACGTCCGCTGCATCAAGCCCAATGAGGACAAGGTGGCTGGGAAGCTGGATGAGAACCACTGTCGCCACCAGGTCGCATACCTGGGGCTGCTGGAGAACGTGAGGGTCCGCAGGGCTGGCTTCGCTTCCCGCCAGCCCTACTCTCGATTCCTGCTCAGGTACTGGTACCTGACACCCATCACTCCATGGGCCGTAGTCCGTATGTGGAGTCCAAGGGGTAGGAGCAGAGGGTCCCCAGTCAGCACGTCGCAAACATCGATACAAGCAGGAACCAGCACGCTGCTGGCCTCAAGACACCAAAATATCTGGGAGAACATGTGTGTGAGCACACGCATGTGGGGACACACAGGTGGGAACATGGGTATGAGAGCTGTGTGAGGACATGTATGTGAGGACATGTGTATGGGAAGACACATGTGCACAGGTGTCATAAGTGCTCCAGGAACACACTGTGTATCCCTGCCATCTCCCCAGGTGTGGGGTGGGCAGGGTGGGCTCCATGATCTCTCCCCGAGGCCTGGGTCACACTGTCCTGTCCTGTGATGACAGGTACAAGATGACCTGTGAATACACATGGCCCAACCACCTGCTGGGCTCCGACAAGGCAGCTGTGAGCGCTCTCCTGGAGCAGCACGGGCTGCAGGGGGACGTGGCCTTTGGCCACAGCAAGCTGTTCATCCGCTCACCCCGGACACTGGTCACACTGGAGCAGAGCCGAGCCCGCCTCATCCCCATCATTGTGCTGCTATTGCAGAAGGTGAGGTGGGCAGGGCAGGCAGACATCCACTATGGGGGTGGGGAAAGCTTGTGTCCCAGGGGCTACAAACACACTTGTAAGTTTCACAGGCGTCTCTGCTTGATGGAGACAGGCCAGAGAGTGTTTAATAAATGCTTAGGGCCAGGTTTGGGGCTAAGGGTTAGGGCCTGGCTGAATTTGACTGCGTATCCCATCTCGCCTGGCCCACCCAGGCATGGCGGGGCACCTTGGCGAGGTGGCGCTGCCGGAGGCTGAGGGCTATCTACACCATCATGCGCTGGTTCCGGAGACACAAGGTGCGGGCTCACCTGGCTGAGCTGCAGCGGCGATTCCAGGCTGCAAGGCAGCCGCCGCTCTACGGGCGTGACCTTGTGTGGCCGCTGCCCCCTGCTGTGTTGCAGCCCTTCCAGGACACCTGCCAAGCACTCTTCTGCAGGTACTACTCTCAGTCCATCACACTTTCCATTCAGCCAGCATCCACTGAACACCTTGACCCATTATCCCTGGCCTGCAGTGCCTGGACGGGAGACACACCAGCCCCCTTAATAGGTGGGAAGGTGGATTCTGTGCCACATTAGCTGACTGCCCGTGTCCCCCAGTTGGTGCAGAGTCCTGACCATGTTGGGTACTGTGGTGGGCATTCAAAGTCCAGGGCTGCAGCCTGCAGGGGGGAGCCCGTCAGGGCTGGGAAGTAAGGGGATTCTGCATCTGAGTGGGGTCTTATTGAAGGCCAAGCAGGAGTTCTCCAGAAGGATGGGCACAGAGCATGCTCAGAACAGGAGGGCGCTGGGCGGCTGCTGGTCTCTGGGTCACCTTCCAGGAACAAGCGTTAGGCACAAGGGTCTGATACCAGAGAAGCCGGCAGAGGTTGGGACATAAAAAGGTGTCAGCGCCAGGCTGAGGTCTTGGCTTCCTCCATGGAGAAGGGGCTCAGCGAGCACATGAATACATGGCCAGCATCTGTCTGACTGCATGCCCTCTCCCAGGTGGCGGGCCCGGCAGCTGGTGAAGAACATCCCCCCTTCAGACATGGCCCAGATCAAGGCCAAGGTGGCCGCCATGGGGGCCCTGCAAGGGCTTCGTCAGGACTGGGGCTGCCGGCGGGCCTGGGCCCGAGATTACCTGTCCTCTGTAAGTGCCAGGCGAGTCCAGGGCTGCCGGGGGAGGTGGGCTGCCAAAGAGGGCTCTTGGCTAACGCTGTGACCAGTTCCCCTCAGATGTCCTCTCCCAGGCCTGGGGTTGTCTGAGGCCCTGCACCTCAGCCCCTACCAGAGCTCTGCAAGGTATCAACCTGGATTTCAGGAGCAGTGGCCTTCCGGGGTTGGTGTGGATGACAGGAGGGCCGGGCTCAGATGCAGCCTAGAAGTCAACACAAGAGGGCTCTGCGCCCTCAGGAAATCCAGGGCTGCTCAGCTCACGCACATGTCTGTGTGACTCAGTTTGCTGAGATGAAGGATAGCTATGCTGATTCACAGAGAGCTGCCATCAATTGAGTCTGGTCGCATGACTCAATCCCAAGCAGCGCCCCCTCCCCTCCATCTGTCCTCAGGCCACTGACAATCCCACAGCATCAAGCCTGTTTGCTCAGCGACTAAAGACACTTCGGGACAAAGATGGCTTCGGGGCTGTGCTCTTTTCAAGCCACATCCGTAAGGTTAGACAAGGGACAAGGATGGCTTCAGGGCTGTGCTCTTTTCTAGCCACCTCTGCAAGGTTAGAAGCTGGTGCAGAGTTCTGGGGGGGCACTTGGGAGAAAATGGAGGCAATCCCAGCCCAGGCCCAGCTGCTCTGACACTCCCGAAACTGTGGACAGCGGGGAGGGGAGGCAGTAGGGACTGCCGGGGCAGCACCAGCCTGGGCCAAGCCACCTCTCGCACAGGTGAACCGCTTCTACAAGATCCGGAACCGGGCCCTCCTGCTCACAGACCGGCACCTCTACAAGCTGGACCCTGACCGGCAGTACCGGGTGATGCGGGCTGTGCCCCTTGAGGCGGTGAGCATCGTGGGTTGGGGGTAGCGTGCAGCATCTGTGAGCGGCACTGCTGGGCTTCTCAGAGTCCTGCATCAGTCTTCTCCCCACTGTCTACCTGTGATGGCCCAGACCATCCTAAAACTCAGCGATGGTGGCTCCCGTGCTGAAAACCCTGCAGTGGCTTCCCACGCCCACAGAGTGAAAGGTCTCGTCCTGTGATCCCCACCAGCCCAGCCACCGTCCGCCACACTCTCACACTCTAGCCAAGCCAAATGGTCCCTTCTCCCAACTTGTGCCCAACTAGGGGTTCTCCCACCTGGGCATTCTGGGACCTGAGTCCCCCCCGCCACAATGTCAGGACCTCCTGTGGGATACGGTCCCGGCCACTCTGGAACCTTCTGCTGAGCTCTGTGGCCTACTTGCTCCCTTCATTAGCAGTTGCTGTTCCCATAAATTCTCTTTCCCACAGGACGGGGGCAGGGATCAAGGCCAGGCTACCTCGGGGTCTCCCACAGTTTCAGGGGTCCCATGACTGTCCCAATAGAAAGGGCGGTGAGTGCCTCTCTGTCTAATGCCGCAGCCCAGAGCCGGAGTGGTTGTTTAAATGTAGTGAAAGTGACCTAGAACTAAAAACAGCTCCTCCAGGCAGTAGCACATGCAGGGGCTCAGCATCCACAGGTGAGCAGCGGCGGCCCTGTTGGACAGCAAGGATCTAGAACTATCGGTCCTGGAGAAAATCCTATTGTGCAGCGTCCCGCCCAACCTTCCCCCGTCAGCAGGGTCCTGAGAGGGAGGAGAGGGTGGTGGGGGGCTGGTGGCCCTGGCGAGGGCGGCTCTCCCCGGGTGCGGTTGGGGGTTCGGGAGATGCTTCCTGGGGAGGGGGTGAGTCCGGTTAGGCTGGGGTGCGAGTTGAGGCGGCTGCACCCTAACCCCGCGCTCCGCTCAGGTGACAGGGCTGAGCGTGACCAGCGGAGGAGACCAGCTGGTGGTGCTGCACGCCCGCGGCCGGGACGACCTCGTGGTGTGCTTGCACCGCTCCCGGCCGCCGCTGGACAACCGCATTGGGGAGCTGGTGGGTGTGCTGGCCGCACACTGCCAGGGGTGAGTGCGGGCCGGGCGGTGGCGGGCACGAAGCCCCGACCGCGCGGCCGCCCTGACCTCTCCTCCTGCCGCAGGGAGGGCCGCGCCCTGGAGGTTCGCGTCTCCGACTGCATCCCGCTGAGCCAGCGCGGGGCCCGGCGCCTCGTCTCGGTGGAGCCCAGGCCGGAGCAGCCAGAGCCCGATTTCCGCTGCGCCCGCGGCACCTTCACCCTACTCTGGCCCAGCCGCTGAGCGCCCGCACCCGCCGCGCCCCGAGGCCGCCGATTGTCCGCCCCGCCCGCGCTGCAAATAAACCCTCTGAATCAACCCGCCTGCTCGCCGCTCCCGCCTCACCCGCAGGGTCTCCGGCCGCCTCGTCGGTCAGGTCCACCCGCGCCCCACTCACCCGCTGGGGCCCCGACTACAAGAGGCCCGGCGCGCCGACGGGGGATAGAAGCCCGAGCTCTCGGAGTAAGCGCTCTCCAGAGGAAGCAGTGCCTTTGTGCCCCAGCCTGCCCCGTCCACGCAGTGGTCCCCTGTTCCTCTCCACAGGGCTCCTGGCCTTGTTCCTACCCGGCCACTGGGGAAGGCTTAGGGTTCATCTTTAGGCAGGGCTGGGGAGTACGCCTGGAGACAGAGCAGCCCCGAGAGCTGTCACGGGATGTGCTGCTGAGCCGCCGCCGTGGCCCAGGGCTGACGCTATCCCAGCCTCGAGCTGTCCCTGTCCCTGTCCCTGCTGGAAGTGGATGTCTGAGGCGCTGGGACCGACCTCTGGAGCCTGGTAACTGTGGGACAGGTCGAAGAATCTCCTTATTTTCCAGCCGAAGACCTTGCCTTTGAGATAATTTGCCTCATGATCTACCTTTTTCCAGGGTTAACCTTAGTTTCGGTTTTCAGGCCTTCCAGTTCCTTTTGTCTTTATGGAACTTGTTTCATTTTCTTGTCCTTTAGGTCTTTAGTTTTAGTTTCTTTGTTTCCTTTAGTTCTTTTATTCTTTTAGCCTTTTAGTCTTTATAGTTCTTTTAGTTTCTTTTAGTTTCAGGTGCACCTTTAATCCCTTTAGTTCTTTACTTTGTTTCCTTTATATTCTTTTTAGTTCTTTTTTAGTTTCTTTTACCTCTTTTAGTTTTCTTGTTTCTTTTAGTTCTTTGCATCTTTTTTATCCTCCTTTTTTTGTTTTATTTGTTTGTTTTAGTTCTTTATTCTTTATTTTTGTTTGCCTTTTTATTTTCATTTTTTGCCTTTAGTTTGTTTGTTTTTAGTTCTTTGTTCGACCTTTAGTTCTTTAGTCTTTGCCTTTTGACCTTTGATCCTTAGTTCTTTAGTTCCTTTGCCTTTAGTCTTTGCCTTTAGCCTTTTAGTTCTTTAGCTCCTTTAACCTTTAGTTCTCTTTGTCCTTTTGTCCTTTGCTCCCTTTAGTTCTTTGTCCTTTGTTCTTTATCCGATCTTATTCCTTTGTCTTTATTCTTTGTTCTTTTGTCTTTTTTATCCCAAAAAAGAGTCTTGTCCTTTTTGTCCTTTAGTTTTTGTTTTTATCCTGAGTCCACGATCCTTATTCTTTTGCCTGTTTTATCCTGTTTTGTCTCTTTTAGTTTTAGTTTTTATTTTTGTCTTTATCCCTTTTGTCTTTGTCTTTTATTTTAGGATCTCTTTTTATCCTTTTATTCCTTTTATTCTTTTATCCTTGCCTTTGTCCTTTTATTCTTTGCTCCTGAATCCTTTAGCCTTTATTCTGATCCTTATTCTTTTTAGTTTTGCCTTTAACCTTTATCCTTGCCTTTGTCCTTGATCCCTGATTCTCGGTTTTATGACTTTATTTTAGATTTTATTTTTTGTTTTTTATTTTTATTTTATGATCCCCGGAGCCTTTATCCTGGTTTCTTTATCCTTTTGTTTTGTTTTATTCTGCTTTTGATTTTATTTTGTTTGTCTTTTATTCGGATTTTGATTTTATTTTTGTCGCGACTTTATTCGGTTTTGTTTGATTTGTCTTTTGTTCGACTTTTGTTTTGTCGATATTTTTATCTTTATTCTCTCTTTTTGTCTTTTTATTTTGTTTTTTGTTTGAGCCTGGATTTATGACTTTGATTTTGTTTTTGTTTTTATTTTTGTTTTGTTTTTGTCGATTTATTTTGTTTTGATGATGAGCGGATCCTTTGTTTTTATTTTGTTTTTATCTTTGATCTCGGATTTTTTATGATTTTGTTCTTTGATCCTTATTCTTTTGTTCCGGAGCCTGAAATTTTTGTTTTATCTTTATCGGTTCTTTGTTCTTTCGATTCTACGATCCTTTTTTTTGTCTTTGTCTTTACCCTTTTTTGCTTTGTCTTTGCCTGATCCCCTCGACCTTTGTCTTTGCTTTTGCCTTTGTCTCGAGCCTTAATTCTCTTTGCCTTTATCCCTTGATTCTTTTATTTCTTAATTTTGTTTATCTCTCTTTGCCTTTGTTCTTTGTTCTTTTGTCCTTTGCCTTTGTCTCTTTTATTCTTTGCCTTTAGTTCTTGTTCTCTTTGTCTCTCTGGCGACTTTGTTTGTCTCCTCAGCCCCCTCAGACCCCTCAGCCCCTCAGCCCTCAGCTCCTCAGCCCCTCAGCCCTCAGCTCCCTCAGCCCCTCAGCCCCCTTAGCCCCTCAATCCTCAGTCTCAGCCCTCAGCCCTTTAGCTCCTACCTCTTTTCCATCAGTTGGTGTTCTCTGTGCCCCCAGAGCTGTGCTCTCCTCCTTCGTATGTGTCAACCTAAATTCAGAGAGCACCCTGGCTTGATTTGCCACTGTGTTGTGTGGGCAGGTTCACGTCTTCCAGCAGGGCCTTTGTGTGGCATATGACAGTTTGCGACTGTCAATCTCTGTACTTTCTGGGGCCTCTCCTGTTGAATGGCCAGGCATCTGCAGGTGCGGGGGCTCAGGGTCACCTCCGGCCTACAGGTCAACGTCTGGCTGCTCCTGCCCTGGGGAGGGCAGCTGACTCCTAGCCCAACCCAAAAGCCCCCAGAAACCTCCACGCAGCCAACTCCGGAGTCTGTCCCTGGCTTAAGTGAATTCAGGATGGGCCAGGCACCTCCCTCACAGAGCAATCAGACATGAAGGGTACCTTTCAACCACACAATCCTACACAGTCCTAGACATTAGGTGGGTCCTCTGCCCTCTGCAGGTCACCTCATCAGACAGCCCAGCAGTATCTGCCTACTTCCTGTCCACATTCTCCTCCCTAGTGCACTGGGAGTGAGAGGAGAGCCCAAAGCTCCCCCAGATCTTTAGGAAGCCCCACTGTCAGGCTGAGCGGAGGGCCTTAGTGACCAGTGATAACTTCAGGGAAGTCCAGAGTGGGAGACACATTTGGGGTCCAGCTTGCTGGTGGGCACTCCCTGCTCATGCCCACAGCCTCGAGGGGAAAAGGTCATAATTGACAGGTGGTTCCTGGGGTCCTGAGATCCAGCCCAAGAGATGGGATGACATGCTAGGAAGGGGAAGGTGACAGAAGGTTCACCTGCATCACACACCACTTTGACAAACCCATACATAGCATTCACTATAGTGAATAGAAAAACTCACAAATTACCGTAGTTCTAGCACTTTGCAAAAATCCCCCACCCAATACCTTTGAGGTGAGAGTTACCATCATTGCCTAGTTACTGGTAAGAAAACAGAGGTTCCATGACTTGCCTGAGGCACTAAGCAGGGTGAGGTCAGGACTTGTGACCGCGGCATGCAGGCACACGCCCTCCATGTCACACCAACACACTCACTTTGCAGATGGGGAGTGATGCCTAAGCACTGGGATGGCATCATTGGCTTGTGTTGGACAGCGCCTATATTGGAGTCCACCTTCTACCCACTTGTTCCAGTCTATCCATATTTCCTACCAACAGAACGAGTTTACTAGAACCCTTCCCTCAAATTGGTACGAGGACTACATGACATGGCATGCAATGACATGCACACAGAGGAGATCCTTATTCCAGGATGCAGGAAGAGGAGATCCTACACATGGGCTTGGGGGATGGCTTCTCTCACTGTAGTGTCCAGTCCCCCAGCAGCTCTGGGAGCAGGAGTGACTGTCTCCGTTTTGCAGATGAAGAAACAGAACCATAAAAGTGACCTTTTCTCTTTTTGTTTTTTTACATTTGAAGTTATATTGGTCTCCCCTCAAAAAATGCTTAGATGTAATTGTTTTAATTATCCTCACTTACACTCCTCCTGCTTCTTTATTGAAGTGTAATTTACACACCATGAAACTTACCATTTGAAAACATGCAATTCAGTAATCTTTAGTATATTCATAAGGTTGTGCAACCAACCAACACCATTGTCTAATTTTAGAACATTTTCATCACCCCAAAATGAAACCCATACCCACAAGCAGTCACTCTTCATTACTTGGTAGTAATTACCTACCCCTATCCTCAGCCCTTGGAAACCACTAATGTACTTTCTGTTTCTTCGATTATGCCTATTTTGGATATTTAATATAAATGAGATCATACAATATATGGCCTCATCTGTCTGCCTTCTTTCACTGAGCATAATGTCTTCAAGGCTCAACCATATTGTAGCATCTGTCAGTACTTCACTCTTCTATGTACAAATAATATTGCACTGTGTGGAGACACCACATTTTGTTTATCCATTCATCAGGTGATAGACATCTGGGTTGGCTATTATGAACAGTGGTGCTAGGAACATTTGTGCATAAGTTGGCTTTGGCCTTTGTCTGTTGCGACCCTCTCCCTGCCTGGCAGTGTGGGAGAGGAGGGGCAAGCGCTCTGGGCAGACAGCACGTCCTATAGCCATGTGGGTGCATATGCACCGCAGGTGGGCATTGACGAACTCATCCTCTCCAAAAACTGCTCCTGAGCCCCAGAAGGGACAGAGCTTTGCCCACACCAGCCCCTCCCCTAGAATGCAGCCGTGTCTTCTGGAAGCTCTGTCCTGGTCTAAAGTGATGCTCAGCCCCCGGAGCTCCTGAAGAACAGATGGAGCAGCAACCCCTGGCTTGCTGTCACTCTGCTGCAGGCTCACAAGATACTTGAGCTGGAGGCCACAGAGAGCACTATGACACACTGTCCCTCCCAGGAGCCCAGACCCCACCTTGATGCGTGAGACGGATCTAGGGAAGATGCTGGGAGGGGCTGGAGAGAGGCGCTGCAGGCCAGGGTAGTCAGAAACAAAACTGTCATAGTATCCGTTCTCTGTGTAAGTAGGAAAAAAATATATAACATTGAGAGTGCTTTGTGTCCAGCTGGTGGTATTGCAGGGGGTTTCTACCCTGTTTTTGTAGGTGTTTTCCTATTTTCCCCCAAATGGCTACAATGAATGCTGCCAAGTCATGCCAGTTTATCGGTGGCAGGGCACAGAGTGGCTGTAGGCCAGGGGTTGTCTGTGCTCCCATGGTTCCCCCATGTGCTGAGCTCTCAGCAGGAGGGCAATATTTCATCAGGGGGTGAGGCCAGCTCCATCTTGGACTAAAATAAGCAGCCTTGGACCAAGGCCACTCAGGGCCAAAATAAGCCACAGGGTGGGGGTAGGCAGCTTTCTGTTGACCCTTACCTGCCCCTTAAGCTAACCAAAACAGTTGCCTCCATCCCTGTCAGTTGGGAGATGGTATTTTTTGAGGCTGGACCTGGAAAATTCAACCTGGCTTTGGTCAACATGCATATAATGGGGTGGGAATAGGCCTCATCGGTGATGTGAGGCCTCCACCTCCAACACCTAGTAGAGAAGTCCAAGGGTACTGTCTCCCACAGAGCAGGGGCTGGGAGAAGTCCTAAGACTCAGAGACCTGCAGAGATCACTTTTGTAACACCCAATGCAACCAAGATATACTCTTGCTTTTACTTTTGCTTGGAGAAAAAAATCCTTACAGGCTAAAAAAGGTCAGAATATTCTAGAAAGAAAATCTGAAGGAACATGACCATCTGTTCAGTTTAAATCTTCATTGAGCTGAGCAAACAGAAGAACAATCCTGCACATGGAGAAATGCTGCACATCACAAGGTCTATATCATAGCAGTGTGGGGTTAGCTTCCTCAGGTCCAGTTCCCATACACCATCCATGCCCTGTTTACCAGAAAAATGTGCCACCAAGCAATCAATACATTTTCCAAGTGAACAAAACAGGACAGAAACCTCCCAGCTCTTCCTTAGCAATAAGCTATGCTGAGTGTTCCTCCCCACACAAGGCTGACCCCACCACACTGCTGTGACCCCAGCCTGAGCAGAGGGAGACAGAGCAGAAAGGAATTGGCCACAGCTGCTGCAAGGACAGGCTGGGTGTGGAGGTGAGAGCACAGAGGCAGCAGGCAGCCTCTGGGTGTGAAAACCCATTACTCTCATGAATGAGGCTAGTGACAAGCCACATGGATGGATGGGACAGGAGCAAGTGTGGAGTAGGAGGCTGAGCACCAGAGAATGGCACAGAGGCTTGGGAAGGCCAGGCCAGTCTAGGTGATTGTGACCACCCAACTGTTCAGGGCTTGTCTGGAAAATATGCGTTCTTAAGAAAGTGATAGTGCCATGGTTTGACTGTGTCCCCTCCGAAAGTCAGGTGTTGCCAATGCGCTGGTGTTAAGAGGTGAGGCCTTTAAGAGGTTGGCCGGGTGCAGTGGCTCATACCCGTAATCCCAGCACTTTGGGAGGCCAAGGCAGGGGGATTACTTGAGGCAAGGAGTTCGAGACCAGCCTGACCAACACGGTGAAACCCCATCTCTACTAAAACTACAGAAAATTAGCCGGGTGTGGTGGTGGGTGCCTGTAATCCCAGCTACTCAGGAGGCTGAGACAGGAGAATCACTTGAACCCAGGAGGCGAAGGCTACAGTGAGCCAAGATCACACCATTGCACTCCAGCCTGGGCACCAAGAGCAAAACTCTGTCTCAAAAAAAAAAAAAAAAAAAAAAAAAGAGGTGATTATGCCATGAGGACTTCTTCGGTATTAATGGGATTAAGGCCCTTACAAAAGAGGCTTCATGCAGCATTTGGCTGGTTTGCTCTCTTGCCCTTCTATTTGTTGCCATGAGATGACACGGTAAGAAATCCCTTACCACATGCTGGTACCTTGATCTTGGACTTCTTAGCCTCCAGAACTATGAGAAGCAAATTTCTTTTCTTTGTTAGTTATCCAGCCTGTGGTATTCTGTTTTAGCAACACAAATGGACTAAGGCAGAAATTGGTACCAAGAGTGGGGTGGTACCAAGAGTAGGGTGGTACCAAGAGCAAGAGGCTGAGGCAGGCAGATCACTTGAGGTCAGGAGTTCGAGACAAGCCTGGCCAACATGGTGAAACACTGTCTCTACTAAAAATACAAAAATTAGCCAGGCGTGGTGGCGTGCACCTTTAGTCCCAGCTACTCAGGAGGCTGAGGCAGGAGGATCACTTGAACCAAGGAGGCGGAGGCTGCAGTGAGCTGAGAGTATGCCAGTGCACCCCAGCCTGGGCAACAGAGCGAGACTCCATCTCAAAAAAAAAACTTTTTTTAAATAAAAAATTTGTTTAAAAATTGGGGGAAAGGCCATCCTTGTTATACAATTGCTAAGAACTTTGCAGAATTGTGTTTGTGTCCTAGGACTTAATGTATGGAAAGCAGAACTTGAGAGCTATGAACTAAGGTATTTGGCAGAAGAAATCTCTAGGCAGCAAAATGTTTAGGATGGCACATGGCTTCTCTTACCTGCTTATGGTAAACTGTGAGATAAGAGGAAGACAGAGAAACATGAAAAACAGAGTTTTTTTGTTTGGTTTGTTTGTTTGTTTGTTTGTTTGTTTTGAGACAGAGTCTCGCTCTGTTACCCAGGCTGGAGTGCGGTGGTGCGATCTCAGTTCACTGCAAGCTCCGCTTCCTGGGTCCACGCCATTCTCCTGCCTCAGCCTCCTGAGTAGCTGGGACTACAGGTACCCGCCACCACGCCCGGCTAACGTTTTGTATTTGTAGTAGAGATGGCTTTTCACCATGTTAGCCAGGATGGTCTGGATCTCCTGACCTCGTGATCCGCCCGCCTCAGCCTCCTAAAGTGCTGGGATTACAGGCGTGGGTAACCGCGCCCAGCCAAAAGACACTGTTTTTAATTAAAAGAGAAGTAGAATGTAAAGATTTGGAAAATTCCCAGCCTGGTCAGAATAGAAAGAATAAAAAAGTGTGTTTAAGAAAGAAAACTAAGGGTAAAAGTGTGTTTAAGAAAGAAAATTAAGGGTGTGACCAAGCAACCATTTAATCAGAAGATTAGTATGGCTAGAAGGAAGCCAGGTGCTATTCATCCAGACAATGGGAGAGTAACTTTGAAGGCATTCCAGATATCTTCAGGGCTGCCATACCCGTCACAGGCTTAGAGTGATAAGGCCTTGAGGGCAGAACAGTTTCAAGGGAGGGGTCCAAGATGCCCAAGGGACTTTGGGGCTTGCTGTCCAGGGCCACCTCAGGTCTCTGTTCCCCACTCTCGCACAGCAGTCCTTGGCCACCCCAGCTGTGGCTCAAGTGGGCTCAGGTGTGGCTGAGTTGCCACACCACAAGTGGGCTGCCACTCAAGAGGACACAAGCAGTGAGCCTTGGTGGCATCAACATAGTGCTTACTCTGCAGGTGCGCAGAGTGCACAAGCTGTAGAAGCATAGCTACCTCCACCCACATTCCAAAAGATGCCTCAAACAGCCTCAGGGTCCAGGCAATGACTTGCTGCAGGAGGAGAGCCACAGATGAGAGCATCCACTAGGGCAATGCTTAATGGAGACATAGGAGTGGGACTGCCCCCAAGATCTCAGACCTGTGAAGTCACCAGCAGGGCATGAAAATTCAATGCATGAAACATGAACGTGTTCTGTGGTCAGCAAAGTCATGGAGTCAGGGCTGCCCAAGGCCTTGGGAGCCCAACCCCTGCCCCACTGTGTTCAGATGGCAGGACATGGAGTCAAAGAAGATGATTATTCTTTTTTAATTTTTAAGAAATATTTTTAAATTATACATTTATATTTTACTTAACATTTATGTATTTATTTATTTTTTAAAAGTTGTATTTGAAACAGAGTTTCCCCTCTGTCGCCCAGACTGGAGTGCAATGGCATCATCTCGGCTCACTGCAACCTCCACCTCCCTGGCTCAAGCGATTCTCCTGCCTCAGCCTCCCAAGTAGCTGAGATTGCAGGCGCCTGCCACTATGGCTGGCTAATTTTGTTCTGTTTTATTTTGTTTTGTTTTGTGACAGAGTTTTGCTCTTGTTGCCCAGGCTGGGGTGCAATGTGTGATCTCTGCTCACTGCAACCTCTGCCTCCTGGGTTCAAGCGATTTTCCTGCCTCAGTCTCCTGAGTAGCTGAGATTACAGGCATGCGTCACCACGCCCTGCTAATTTTGTATTTTTAGTAGAGACAGGGTTTCTCCATGTTGGTGAGGCTGGGCTCGAACTCCCAACCTCAGGTGATCTGCCCACCTTGGCCTCCCAAAGTGCTAGGATTACAGGTGTGAGCCACTGCACCCAACCTATTTATTTTTAAGGTAGAGGTGGGTTCTCGCTATGCTGCCCAGGCTGGTCTTGAACTCCTGGACTCAAGAAATCCTCCCACCTTGGCCTCCAAAATGCTGGGATTACAGGGGTGAGCTGTCACACCTAGCCAAATATTATTCTTGAGTTTTAAGATTTAATGTTATTTATTCTGTTGGGTTTTGGACTTACTTGGGACCTGTTACTCCTTCCTTCTTTCCTACTGCACCCTTTTGGAATGAGAATGTTTATGCTATGCCTATTCCACTGTTGTATTTTGGAAACATGTACTTGTTTGATTCCACAGATTCACAACTGGAGCACAATTTGCCTCCGGAAGAATCACACCTTGAGTCTCACTCGTATTTGATTTACATGAGACTTTTGGTTTTAGACTTTTGAGTTGATTCTGGAAGGAGTTAAGACTTTAGGGGCTACTGGAATGAAATTAATGCATTTTGTACGTGAGAAGGACATAAGTTTTTGGGGGGATGTGGAGCAGAATGCTATGGTTTGGATGTATCCTCTCCAAAATTCAGATGTTTCCAGTGGGCTGAGGTTAAGAGATGGAATATTTAAGAGATGATTATGCCATGAGGGCTCCTTCCTAATGAGGGATGAAGACACAAATGGGATAAATAAGTGAATGGGATTAAGGCTCTTATAAAAGAGGCTTCATGCAGCACTCGGCTAGCTTGCTTGCTTGCCTTTCTGCCTTCTGCCATGAGATGACACAGCAGAGGGCCCTCACCCGATGGTGGCAACTTGATCTTGGACTTCCCAGTCTTCAGAACTGTGACAAATAAATTTCTTTTCTTTATAAATTATTTAGTCTGTGGTATTCTTTTTTTAAATCGATATATCATAGTTGTACATATTTGGAGGGTACGTATGATATTTCAATACATGTGTATAATTTTTTTTTTTTTTTTTTTGAGATGGAGTCTGGCTCTGTCGCCCAGGCTGGAGTGCAGTGGCCGGATCTCAGCTCACTGCAAGCTCCGCCTCCCGGGTTTACGCCATTCTCCTGCCTCAGCCTCCCGAGTAGCTGGGACTACAGGCGCCCGCCACCTCGCCCGGCTAGTTTTTTTTGTATTTTTTAGTAGAGACGGGGTTTCACCGTGTTCGCCAGGATGGTCTCGATCTCCTGACCTCGTGATCCGCCCGTCTCGGCCTCCCAAAGTGCTGGGATTACAGGCTTGAGCCACCGCACCCGGCCTTTTTTTTTTTTTTTTTTTGAGGTGGAGTGTTACTCTGTCACCCAAGCTGGAATGCAGTTGCACTATCTTGGCTCACTGCAGCTTCCACCTCCCTGGCTCAGGTGATTCTCCTGCCTCAGCTTCCTGAGTAGCTGGGATTACAGGCACCCACCACCACGCTTGGCTAATTTTTGTATTTTCAGTAGAGATGGGGTTTCACCATGTTGGCCAGGCTAGTCTCAAACTCCTGACCTCAAGTGATCCACCTGCCTCCGCCTCCCAAAGTGTTGGGATTACAGGCGTGAGCCACCACATCCAGCCAAGTATACAATATTAATCATCAAATCAGGGTAATTGGGATATTCTTCACCTCGACCATTTATCTTTTCTTTGTGTTTGGAAGTCTGTGATATTCTTTTATAGCAGCACAAATGGACTAAGACAGAAGCTCTTCACAGATCTTAAAAAGAGGAGTTAAAAATAAAAATTTGGCAGTAGCCTCTATAGAATACAGTATGTCAGTTCCTCAAAAAAACATTTAAAAATTATCATATGATCCAGCAATCCTAATTCTGGGTATATGTATAAAAGAATTGAAAGGGATCTTGAGGAGACATTTGTATATCCATACTTATAGCAGCATTATTCACAATAGTTAAAAAGTGGAAGCAAGCCCAGTGTCCATTGATGGATGAATGGACCAACAAAATGTGGTATATACGTGCAGTGGAACATTATTCAGCCTTAAAAAGGATGAAATTCTGACACATGCTACAATATGGATGAACCCTGAGGACATTATGCTAAGTGAAATAAGCCAGTCACAAAAAGAAATCCTGTCTGACTCCACTTATATGAGGAACCTAGAGTCATCAAATTAATACACACAGAAAGTAGAATGGTGGCTGCCAGGGGCTGGGGGAAGGGAAAAGGGGAGTTAGTGTTTAATGGGGACAGATACTCAGTTTGGGAAGATGAAAAAGTTGTGGAGATGGATGTAGTGATTACACACCAATGTGAATGTACTTAACACCACTGAACTGTGCACTTGAAAATTGTTAAGATGCTAATTTTTTTTTGAGACAGGGGCTTGTCCTGTTGCCCAGGCTGGAGTGCAGTAACACAATCATAGGTTACTGTAACCTTGAATTTCTGGGCTTATGTGATCCTCCTGCCTCAGCTTTCTCAGTAGCTGGGAGTACAGATAAGCATCACCACACCTGGCTAATTTTTAAATTTTTTGTGGAGATGGGGTCTCGCTATGTTGCCCAGGCTGGCCTTGAACTCCTGGTCTCAAGAGATCCTCCACCTCGGCCTCCCAAAGTGCTTGGATTACAGGTGTGAGCCACCGTGCCAATTACTAGCTTCCTGGATTGTCACTAGAGATAGCACCTCACTTCCTGCAAGTTTGACTTATAGCAGACTGGCACCCGGGCTGGTTACCATAGATAAAAGAGGTTGTGACTGGGCACAGTGCCTCACGCCTGCAATCCCAGCACTTTGGGAGGTCGAGGCAAGTGGATCACTTGAGCCCAGTAGTTCAAGACCAGTCTGGCCAACATGGTGAAACCCCATCTCTACTAAAAATTCAAAAATTAGCTAGGCATGGTGGTGGACACCTGTAATCCCAGCTACTCAGGAGCCTGAGGCAGGAGAATCAATTGAACCCAGGAGGCGGAGGTTGCAGTGAGCCCAGATCGCGCCGCTGCACTCCAGCCTGGACAACAGAGTAAGACTCTGTCTCAAGAAAAAAAAGGTTGTTAGGTTGTTTTCCTGGGTAGGTGGCTGCAGGTTGTGCTTCAGAGTTCTAGTTGTACAAATGGGCTGGTTGTCTATTTTGTATACAACTCTACAAAAGGTAACCCAGTAAATTAATAAATTGGTGATTTGCATTATACATTTGTCTGATAGGTTTGGGTTAGTATGAATTACGGCCCCAAAGTCTGACCAACTCTGCAAATACTCAGGATAAGTTCCAGAAATGACAAGGAGCAGCCTAGGATCTGGTAATGAGATCCAGGTGTCAGAGAAGGGGCCTAAAATCTCTCCTTTCAGAGAGATTAATAGACATTAATCTCCCTGAAAACCATCATGTGATTTCTCTTTAGAATTTTAACATTCATAGCAAATTAGGGGGAAATACGCCTGTCAGATGACACAGTTCTTTGAATCTGATTAGACAGTAGAATATAAAAAACAGTGTCCGGGTGCGGTGGCTCATGCCTGTAATCCCAGCACTTTGGGAGGCCAAGGAGGCCAGATCACGAGGTCGGCTGTTCAAGACCATCCTGGCCAACATGGTGAAACCCTGTCTCTACTAAAAATATGAAAAATAGCTGGGTGTGGTGCCAGGCACCTGTAATCCCAGCTACTTGGGAGGCTGAGGCAGAAGAATCATTTGAACCCAGGAGTTGGAGCTTGCAGTGAACCGAGATCAAGCCATTGCACTCCACCCTGGGTGACAGGGCGACACTCTGTCTCAAAAAAAGAAAAAAAAACAGTGACAGATTTCGAGTTGGATTATTTATTTAAATTAGAGTTCTGTTTCTTGTTGGGGTTAGTATTAGGTTTCAGGATAAATTTAGTGCTAAAGTTGGCATTGGGCTTAGGGCTATTAAAATGAGCATTAGGACTAGAGTTGTTTTTAGTTGTAGAATTGGGGTTAGAATCAGAATGAGAGTAAGGGTTTACATTGGAGTTTTGTTAATCCGGGGTTTGTTTAATGGTAGAGTTAATATGAGGGTAAAGATTAGTGCCGAGGTTTAGTGATATTATTAACAGTTAAATTGAAGGTTAATGATAGTGTTGGAGTTAGGGTTAGAGGTTGCAATGTGGTGAAGTTTATTACTATAGTAAGGTTAATATTTGGGGTTAGTTCAAATATCAGAGTTAGAATTAGTATTCGGTTACGGCTAAATTTGGTGTTAGAGTTAAATTTGAATTAGTTTTGGCAATATGATTATATTTATGATTATGATTAGGCTTAGTATTTGGTTGGCGTGAGGATTACATTTAGAGTTAGGGTTGGAGTTAAGGATATCGTTAGTGTTTAGGTTAATGGGGTGGAGTAGAGGTAAAGTTGATTATCAGAGCTGGAGTTAGAGTTAGGGTTACAGTTAGTTTAGGGTTCAGTTTAAGGTTAGGGTTAGTTTTAGGTTTGAAGTTCAGGTTAGGATTAAATTACATTTGGGTTAGGCTTAGTGTTATGGTTTAGAATTAATGCTAATTTGGGGATTGGGTGTGGTTAGAGTATTATTAGTGACACATTTTGTTAAATTCAGAATTAAGATTAGAGTGGGTCATTGTTGGATGTGGTCATTGTTGGAATTAGGGTAAAGTTTGTTAGTAGAGCTGTTTGTTGTTAGGGTCAGGAGTTAGGTTTAGAGAGAGCTCTTGGATTAAGATTTGTATTCTGTTTTGGTAAGGTTATGTTTTATTTAATATAGGTGCTAACTTTGGTGTTTGACTAGGGTTAGGTTTAAGGTAAAAGTTAGATTAGACTTGAGTCAGGCTTAATGTTATGGTTAGATTTATGATTAGAGATAGAAATAGGGTTAGGATTAAAATCAATGACAGACTTAGCTTTTGGGTTGATGCTAGTTAGGGTCTTGTTAGGCTAGAATTACAGTGAAAGTTAGGTTTAGGATTAAAATTGTGTTTGGAGAGTCAATGATAAAGTTACTGAGACAAAAGAATTCACTAACATAACTGGGATATAAAATTAACACACAGTTCAGTACCATAAAACAGAGTGGAAAACTTTAAAAATAAATAAATAAAATTAACACACAGGAATCAATAATGCCCTACATATACACAAATCTCAACCAGTCAGAGTATACAGTGGTAGCAAACATTCTATATGTAACAGCACAAAAAAAGGTCAAATACTTAGGTCAAACCTAAAATGTGCAAAACCTGGCTGGGTGCAGTGGCTCACAACTGTAATCCCAGCACTTTGGGAGGCTGCGGCCGGCAGATCACTTGAGGTCAGGAGTTTGAGATCAGCCTGGCCAACATGGCAAAACCTGTCTCTACTAAAAATACAAAAATTGGCCTGGTATGGTAGCAGGCACCTGTAATCCCAGCTACTCAGAAGGCTGAGGCAGGAGAATCACTTGAACCTGGGAGGCAGAGGTTGCAATGAGCCAAGATTGTACCACTGCACTCCAGCCTGGGTGACACAACAAGACTCCATCTCAAAAAATAAATAAATAGGCCGGGCGCGGTGGCTCAAGCCTGTAATCCCAGCACTTTGGGAGGCCGAGACGGGCGGATCACGAGGTCAGGAGATCGAGACCATCCTGGCTAACACGGTGAAACCCCGTCTCTACTAAAAAATATGAAAAACTAGCCGGGCGAGGTGGCGGGCGCCTGTAGTCCCAGCTACTCGGGAGGCTGAGGCAGGAGAATGGCGTGAACCCAGGAGGCGGAGCTTGCAGTGAGCAGAGATCTGGCCACTGCACTCCAGCCTGGGCGACAGAGCAAGACTCCGTCTTAAAAAAAAAAATAAAATAAAATAAAAAATAAATAAATAAATAAATAAATAAATATACAATAAAATAAAATGTGCAAAACCTATATCAGCCTGTAAAATACAAGGCTAGGTGTGAATAAATGGAAGATATTTGTCCCTTGTTCTCAGACAGACAAGTCAACATCATTATGATGTCAGTTTTCTCTAAGCAAATTTATAAATTTAACACAATTCCAGTGAAAACACCAATTATGAATATAAACAAGTTATACTAAAGTTCATATAGAAAAATTAGAAGGAAACAGCAGCCAGGAAATCACTGAAAAAGAGACGCTACAAGAGGTCAGGAATTCGAGACCAGCCTGACCAATATAGTGAAACCTCATCTCTACTAAAAATACAAAAATTAGCTGGGTATGTTGACATGCACCTGTAATCCCAGCGACTCAGGAGGCTGAAGCACGAGAGTCACTTGAACCCAGGAGGTGGAGGTTGCAGTGAGCCAAGATCATGCCACTGCTCTCCAGCCTGGGTGACAAAAAAAAAGTTACCATTGCCAGAAATAGAGTAAAGAAGACAATAGGATCTCTCTTGGTTATTTCTTACAATTACATGTGAATCTACAATTATTTCAAAATAAAAAGTTAATTTAAAAAATTCTTTTTGAGACAGGTCTCGCTCTGTCACCGAGGCTAGAGTGCAGTGGCATGATGGGCTCAAGCAATCCTTTCACCCTGCCTCTCAAGTAGCTGGGACTGGGACCACAGGTACATGTCACCATGCCTGGCTAATTTTTAAATATCTTTGTAGAGGTGGGGTCTCCCTGTGTTACCCAGGCTGGTCTCAACCTTCTGGGGTCAAACAATTCTTCCACCTTGGCCTCCCAAATTGCTGGGACTACAGACATGAGCCACTACGCCCCCCACCTTAATTTATTTTTATTTATTTATTTATTATTTATTTATTTATTTATTTATTTTTTTTTTTGAGATGGAGTCTAGCTCTGTTGCCCAGGCTGGAGTGCAGTGGTGCAATCTCAGCTCACTGCAAGCTCCGCCTCCTGGGTTCACGCCATTCTCCTGCCTCAGCCTCCCCAGTAGCTGGGACTACAGGCACCTGCCACCACACCCGTCTAATTTTTTGTATTTTTAGTAGAGACAGGGTTTCACCGTGTTAGCCAGGATGGTCTTGATCTCCTGACCTCGTGATCCGCCCGCCTTGGCCTCCCAAAGTGCTGGGATTACAGGTGTGAGCCACTGTGCCCAGTCTCCCACCCTTAATTTAAAAATTAAAAAGTAGGGCTGGGCATGGTGGCTCAGGCCTGTAATCCCAGTACTTTGGGAGGCCAAGGCGGGAGGATAACTTGAGCCCTGGAGTTCAAGACCAGTTTGGGCAACATAGGGAGATCCTGCCTCTACAAAAAATTTAAAAATTAGCCAAGTGTGGTGGTGCATGCCTGTGGTTCCTACTACTCAGGAGGCTGAGGTGGGAGGATTGCTTGAGCCCAGGAGGTTGAAGCTGCAATAAGTTGTGATTGCACCACTGCACTGCAGCCTGGGCAACAGAGTGAGACCCTGTCTCAAAAAATAAGGAGAAAATAAGACCAACAATCTGATAGAAAAATGGGCAAAAGCTATAAACAGACAATCCACACATACAAAAAAAGCCATAAATATGTGAAAAGATGTTTGATGTCATTCAAAATTAAATAACTGCAAATGAAAACTACATTCACACATGAGATTAAAAATTGTAAAAATGGCCTGGTGCGGTGGCTCACGCCTGTAATCCCAGCACTTTGGGAGGCCGAGGTGGGCGGATCACGAAGTCAGGAGATCGAGACCATCCTGGCTAACATGGTGAAACCCGTCTCTACGAAAAATACAAAAAAAATTAGCCAGGCATCCTGGCGGGTGCCTGTAGCCCCAGCTACTCCAGAGGCTGAGGCAGGAGAAAGGCGTGAACCCGGGAGGCAGAGCTTGCAGTGAGCCCAGATTGTGCCACTGCACTCCAGCCTGGGCAACAGAGTGAGGCTCTGTCTCAAAAGAAAAAAAAATCGTAAAAATATGACAGTGCACTCTGTCGGTGAGGCTCTTGGGAAAGAAGTACTCTCATATGTTGGTGGTGAGAATACAATTTTTTTTTTTTTTTTTTTTTTTTTTTTTTGAGCAAGATCTTGCTCTGTCACCCAGGCTGGAATGCAGTGGTGGGACCATAGCTCATGGCAGCCTCAAACACCTGGACTGAAGCAACCTTCAAGCCTCAGCCTTGGAAAGTACTGAGATTACAGGAATGAGCTACAGTGGCAAGCTGATATTTTGTTAATAGATTTTCTGTTTTAGGTTTATAGAAAAAATGAGCAGGTAGTACAGATTTCCCATGTATTCCCTCTCCCTACTACACATATGGCTTCCTATTTGTTAACATCTTGCATTAGTGTGCTACATTTGTTACAACTGATAAACCAATATTGATACATTAGTGACTAAAGTTCGCAATTTACATTAAGGTTCACTCTGTGTTGTATGGTTCTATGGGTTTTAACAAATACATAATGTCATGTATCTACCATTACAGTGTTCTATAGAATAGCTTGACTTCCCTAAAAATCCCTTTTACTCCACCTATTCATCCCTCCCCTCTTCTTTCTAAACCCCTGGCAACCACTGAGTGATCTTTTTACGGTGTCCATAATTTTACCTTTTCCAGAATGTCATGTTGTTGGAATAATACAGTATATGTAGGCTTTTCAGACTGGTTTCTTTCAATTACCAAAATGCATTTAAGTTTCCTCCATGTCTTTTCACGGCTTTGTGTTATTTCTTATAATTACGTGTTAATCTACAATTATTTCAAAATAAAAACTTAAAAAAATTTTTTGAGACAGGGTCTTGCTTTGTCACCCAGGCTGCAGTGTAGTGGCGTGATCAGCCAGGTTCTTGGGTGATCAAAAGCTTAATCATGGATCTTGATTAAGAGCCATGGCTTGGTGGCTCTTTTTTTCTTTAATAGTTGAATAATATTTCATTTTATGGATGTATCGCAGTTTGTTTATTCATTCACCTACTGAAGAATAACTTGGTTACTTGCAGGCTTTGGCAACTATGAATAAAGCTGCCATAAACATTTGTGTGCAGGTTTTTTGTGTCTGGACCTAGTTTTCAATTCATTTGGGTAAATACTGAGGAACGCAGTTGCTGGAACATATGGTAAGAATATGTTTAGATTTTAAAGAAACTGCCAAACTGTCTTCCATGTGGCTGTCCCATTTCACATTCCCACTAGCAATGAATGAGAGTTATTGATGCTACACATCCTCGTCATCATTTGGTATTGTCAGTGTTTTGGATTTTGCCCATTTTAACCGGGGTGTAGTGGTATGTCATTGCTGTTTCCATTTGTGTCTCTCCAATGATATATGATGTTAAGCATCTTTTCATATGCTTATTTGACATCTGTATATCTTCTTGGTGAGGTGTCTAGATCTTTTTCCTTTTTTTTTTTGAGACAGAGTTTTGCTCTTGTCGCCCAGGCTGGAGTGCAGTAGCGCGATCTCAGCTCACTGTAAGCTCCGCCTCCCAGGTTCACACCATTCTCCTGCCTCAGCCTCCTGAGTAGCTGGGACTACAGGCGCCCACCACCACGCCCGGCTAATTTTTTGTATTTTTTAGCAGAGACGGGGTTTCACCGTGTTAGCCAGGATGGTCTCCATCTCCTGACCTCGTGATCCACCCACCTCGGCCTCCCAAAGTGCTGGGATTACAGGCGTGAGCCACCACTCCCAGCCTATATTATATTTTATTTCTATAGAAGTTCTTTCTATATTTTGGATACAAGCCCTCTATTATATATGTGTTTTGCAAATATTTTCTCCCAGTGTATAGCTTGTCTTTTCATTCTCTTAATAATGGCTTTCACAGAGCAAATATTTTTAGTTTTAATGAAGTCCAGGTTATTAATTATTTCTTTCATGGTTCATACTTTTGGTGTTATATCTAAAGAATCATTACCATACCCAAAGTCATATAGGTTTTCTCCCATGTTATCATCTAGGAGTTTTATAGTTTTGTGTTTTATATTTAGGTCTATGATTCATTTTGAGTTAATTTTTGTGAAAGGCATAAGATATCTGTTTGTCTGGATTCTTTCTTTTTTTCTTTTTGGCATATGGATGTCCAATTGTTCTAACACCATTTGTTTTTGTTTATTTGTTTGTTTTTTGAAACGGAGTCTCGCTCTGTTGCCCATGCTGGAGTGCAGTGGCACAATCTCAGCTCACTGCAACCTCTGCCTCCCAGGTTCAAGTGGTTCTCCTACCTCAGCCTCTTGCTGGGATTACAAGCGCTCGCCACCACGCCCAACTAATTTTTGTATTTTTAGTAGGGACAGGGTTTGTCATGTTGGCCAGCTGGTCTCAAACTCCTGACCTCAAGTGATCCCCCTGCCTCGGCCTCCCGAAGTACTGGGATTACAGGGGTGAGCCACCGTGCCCCAACACCAATTATTTAAAAGATTTCTTTGCTCCATTATATTGTCTTTGCTCCTGTGTCAAAGATCAGTTGACTGTATTTGTGTGGGTCTATTTCTGGGCTCTGTATTGTGTTCCATTGATCTATTGTCTATTCTTTCACCAATACTGTAGCTTTATAGTAAGTCTTTTTTATTTTTTATTTATTTTTTTATTTTTTTTGAGAGAGTTTTGCTTTGTCACCCAGGCTGGAGTATGGTGGCACAATCCTGGCTCACTGCAACCTCTGCCTCCCAGGTTCAAGTGATTCTCCTGCCTCAGCCTCCAGAGTAACTAAGATTACAGGCACACACCCAGTTAATTTTTTGTATTTTTAGTAGATACAGAGTTTCGCCATGTTGGCCAGGCTGGTCTCGAACTCCTGACCTCAGGTGATCCACCTGCCTTGGCCTCCCAAAGTGCCACCGCACTTCACAGGCATGAGCACAGGATTACAGGATTACAGGCATGAGCCACCTACCTTTATAGTAAGTCTTGAAGTCAGGTAGTATCAGTTTTCTGACTATGTTCTTCATTTTCAATACTGTGTTGGCTATCCTGGGTCTTTTGCTTTTCTGTATAAACTTTATAATTAGTTTGTTTATATCTAAAAAATAACTTTTGATTTGGATTGCATTAAATGTATAGCTCTAGTTGGGAAGGACTGACATCCTGACAATAGTGACTCTTTCTGTCCATGAACATGGGATGTCTCTCCATTTATCTAGTTTTTTTATTTCTTTCATCAGAGTTATATGGTTTTTCTCATATAGAACTTGTACATATTTCTTAGATTTATACCTATTTCCTCTTTTCCCTTTTTTTGTGCTAATATGAATGCTGTCTCTTTAAAAATTCAGGCCAAGTGCAGTGGCTCACATCTGTAATCTCAGTGCTTTGGAAGGCCTAGTTGGGAGGCTTGCTTGAGGCCAGGAGTTCAAGATCAGCCTGGGCAAATAGCGAGACCCTGTCTCTACAGAAAAAGTTAAAACTTAGCTGGGCGTGGTGGCGTCCACCTGTAGTCCTAGCTACTTGGGAGACTGAGAGGAGGATTGCTTGAGCCAGGGAGTTTGAGGTTACAGTGAGCTATGATCATTCCAGCTCACTGGCTGGAATGTTGTTGCATTCCAGCCTGGGCAACAACAAAGCAAGACCCTATCTCTTAAAAAATTCAATTGTTCATTACTGGTATATCAGAAAGCAATTGACTTTTATACATTAACCTGGTATCCTGCAACCTTGCTATAATTGTTTGTTAGCTTCAGGTGGTTTTGTTTTTGTTTTGTTATTCACTACGTAGACAATCATACCATCTTTAAAAAGTTTTATTTCTTTTTTAGTTTTTATTATTTATTTATTTTGAGATGGAGTCTTGCTCTGTTGCCCAGGCTAGAGTGCAGTGGCACGATCTCGGCTCACTGCAACCTCCACCTGCCAAGTTGCCAGGTTTCTTTTTTTTTTTTTTTTTTTTGGAGACGAAGTCTCACTCTGTCACTCAGGCTAGAGTGCAGTGGCACAATCTCGGCTTACTACAAACTCTGCCTCCTGGGTTCATGCCATTCTCTCGCCTCAGCCTCCTGAGTAGCTGGGACTACAGGTGCCCACCATCAAGCCTGGCTTATTTTTATTTTTATTTTTATTTTTGAGATGGAGTCTTGCTCTGTCGCCCAGGCTGGAGTGCAGTGGTGTGATCTCGGCTCACTGCAACCTCCGGTTCCCGGGGTTCACGCCATTCTCCTACCTCCCTACCTCAGCCTCCCAAGTAGCTGGGACTACAGGCGCTCGCCACCATGCCCAGCTAATTTTTTGTATTTTTTAGTAGAGACAGGGTTTCATCATGTTAGCCAGGATGGTCTCGATCTTCTGACCTCGTGATCCGCCCACCTCGGCCTCCCAAAGTGCCGGGATTACAGGCTTGAGCCACCGCGCCCAGCCTCTTATTTTTTGTATTTTTAGTAGAGACGGGGTTTCACCGTGTTAGCCAGGATGGTCTCGATCTCCTGACCTCGTGATCCGCCCGCCTTGGTCTCCAAAAGTGCTGGGATTACAGGCGTGAGCCACCACGCCCGGCCAACACCTGCCAGGTTTAAGCGATCCTCCCACCTCAGCCTCCGGAGCAGCTGAGATTATAGGCGCCCACCACCACGCCCGGCTCATTTTTGTATTTTTAATAGAGACAGGGTTTCACCATGTTGGCCAGGCTGGTCCCGAACTTCTCACCTCAGGTGATCCACTCACCTTGGCCTCCCAAATTGCTGGGATAACAGGCGTGAGCCGTTGCACCCAGCCTTATCTCTTTTTTAAAAAATCATTCTGGCCCAGCACAGTGGCTCATGCCTGTAATTCCCAGCACTTTGAGAGGCTGAGGTGGATGGATCGCGAGATCAGGAGTTCAAGACCAGCCTGGCCAACATAGTGAAATGCCATCTCTGCTAAAAATACCAAAAAACTTAGCTGGGCGTGGTGGTGGGCACCTGTGGTCCTAGCTACTTGGGAGACTTAGGCAGGAGAATTGCTTGAACCCGCGAGCTGAAGGTTGTGGTGAGCCGGGATCACGCCACTGCACTCCAGCCTGGGTGACACAGCAAGACTGTCTCAGAAAATAAAAAATAAAAAAAGTCATCCTGTATACTTAGCCAGGTTGTCCAGTACAGTGTTGAAAAAGAGTGGTAAGAAGGAACATCCTTGCTTTGTTCCTGATCTTAATGGGAAAGCTTCAAGTTCCTCATCATTAAATATGGACAATATTCATTTCTATTTCTGCCATCTATTGGGTCTACATATATCATTAACTTTAAAACATGACACAAACCACAGCTTGTGTTGATTAATTTCCCTAAACATTACACATTTCTTATATACTAGATTCTGTTCAACAAATGCATTGTATTTTTAAATTTTGTGTCTTCAAAAGGTCATATTGATCTATTTCTTTTGTCACATGGATATACATGCACAAATATATACATGCAATATGTATATATGATCATATAGACATATATAGCAACATAGACATAGATATAGATGTTACATACGTATAACCAGTTTAGCTGAAGAGCTCCAGCTCATTGGCCCCTAATGCAGAGTTTCTGGCAGGTAACCAAGTATGTCTATTCCAGACATGTATGAAGAATTTGGGAAATAACCGAAGGTGGGTTTGCAGAACACTGGGCCCGCTACAGCACCACCTACCTCAACCTCCACCTGCTCCTCTCTGATTTGTGGTCCACAGAGGTTTCTCTGGGTCTTTGCTCATTCCCCTTTCCCCAGAGCACAGCCATCTTGCAAGTACCTCTGGAAACACCTAGGAGAGAGAGTCACAGCTCATTCCTGTGGACATGTCCCAGGGTCACCTTGCTTCAAGGGATCCCACTTTGTGACGTGGCTCAGATTCAGGAGTGGAGAAAGAAGTCTCCAATTTCCATTTTAGTAACTCAGAGCAGGGTAAGAGGTTTTGTTTTTACAGTGTAGATAAGACCCTTGTGGGATGCCCAACTCACTCAGTCCTAGGATTGATACCATAATTATTTTAGTCATTGTTCTAATGGCTTCTAATAACGCTTTTATTGGTCCAATACCTGCTAAGAAATTTATAGCAGATGGTATCATTAGGTAATGAGAACACACATATCTCTAAGTCATGGCCATTGCTTTTTCGTCATTTTCACTAATCCAGACAATTAAGAAAATCCATTTTTATACTTATTCAGAGGTCCCCACTTCTGCTCCCACTGCTGTTCAGCTCAGACTTGTGTCTTGTAGAAGAGTTAATGTGCATGTGTCTGTGAGGGGTGATATGCCATCTCATCCCCTCTATCTTTTATCCAATGTCTTACCCCCTCAGGGTCTCTCATCCACCTGGGACCCAGCAATGTTGTGGCTGAAGAGGGGATGATTCTGGTTCCTGCCTGGTTGTGCCCCATCTGTCACTGACGCTGTTAGAGGGTGGGAGATGCAGCAGTCTCAGCTGGCAGGGGGCTTGCTATGTGACCATGCATAGTTTTATTTGGGGGGCTGACATCTCTCATGTGGTGGACCCCTTCACCAGAATGGAGCAGCCATGGCCCATTAGCCCCTTGAGACATGTGTGCCTCCTGCTCTTTTCCGTTTGGGGAGCCCTTTGCTCGGCCTGGAGGCCCTCCATGGGGCAGCAGGTCCTCTGCCCCACTGGCTACACCCTATGCTCCATCATTTTAGGCCAGAGGAGCACCAGAGCCTCTTCTGTGCCCAGTGAGAAATGCAAGACTCAAATTGAAGTGAGTCCTTGTCTGTAGGGAAGAGTTCTTCCCATTCTCTTTGCACTCTGCCTCGATTCTTACCCTGCTCCTGCCTTCAGAAGTCTCCAAATGATCAATGCCTGTAAGTCTCACCCTCCTGACTTCATGGGACAGGTGTGCAGGGGAGGGCTGGGAGAAGGGCATTATTCTTTTTTTTTTTTTTTTGAGGCGGAGTCTCGCTCTGTCACCCAGGCTGCGGTGGCCGGATCTCAGCTGCAAGCTCTGCCTCCGGGTTCATGCCATTCTCGGCCTCGACCTCCCGAGTAGCTGGGACTACAGAAGCCCGCCACCACCGCCCGGCTAGTTTTTGTATTCTTAATAGAGGCGGGGTTTTCACCGTGTTAGCCAGGATGGTCTCGATCTCCTGACCTCGTGATCCGCCCGTCTCGGCCTCCCAAAGTGCTAGGATTACAGGCTTGAGCCACCGCGCCCGGCCTGAAGGGCATTATTCTTAAACTTCTAGAAAGACTTCTTTCCTACTCTTGCAGGAGCCTTCTTATAGAATATAGTTACAAATCTCAAATCAATTTTGGAATTTCTAAAATATGGAGAGAGCCTGGAGTATTGACATGGCATTCATGAATGTGCTGGGGAGGCTGCCAAGCACCAGCCCAGAGAAAACAGCCTTCAGAATTTCAACTTATTTTGCCACACGTAATTTTATAACACAACCACAAAGTTTCCTTGGCTATTCAAAGAATCAATCCATCAAGTTTTTTACATTTTTTTATTTGCAAGACTGTTGTCTGTTAAGAGATGATGCTCATAAAACTTTTGAACTATGATAGATTTCAGTAAAATCAATGAATACTAAAATATAATAAAACATTAGGGCCAGGCACAGTGGCTCATGCCTGTAATCCCAGCACTTTGGGAGGTTGAGGCGGGCGGATCATGAGGCCAGGAGTTTGAGACCAGCCTGACCAACACGGTGAAACCCTGTCTCTACTTAAAAAAAAAAAAAAAAAAAAATTAGCTGGGTGTGGTGGTGCGTGCCTGTAATCCCAGCTACTTAGGAGGCTGAGGCAGGAGAATCGCTTGAACCCAGGAGGCAGTGAGCTGAGATTGCACCATTGCACTCCAGCCTGGGGGACGAGAGCGAGACTTCATCTAAAAAAAAAAAAAAAAAATTAGACTATAAAAAGCAATCAAACTCAATGCTCCCAGAGAGCCTGCTCTCTGACAGTGAGTGAAGAAGCCCAGAATGTCTGCTTTGAGCTGCAGACCCCACAGTCTACTCTTTCCAAGCAATGAGCTTATTGGAGCTTATTTGAATAAAAGGCTGCTGCATGTTCCTGGGGTCTCCCACAATTCTCAGAATGACTGCCAGGACATGGTGCAGCCACAACAGTGCTGTGACCCTGACTCTGTTCTGTGAGGTTGCATGGGGGACACCAGGCCAGTCACAGGCTGCCAGACCCAAGGACAGGGGACAAGCGGTCCCGGGCTGTCTCTCTGCAAGGACTGCTGTGCCAGTGTCAAACCTGAGAATTCCTAAAGCTGCAAAGAGGGCTGCAAAGCACAGATGCCAGCCCCAGGACTTACAAGAAAGTATAACCTCTTTTCTAAAACGGCTCCCCCAAAATAAACAGGGAAGAAGCCAATCCAACAAAAGCATCCATTTCTAAAGATTCACCTTGGGAGAATGGTATCATGGGAGTAAAAACAGCTATCGCCATTCCTTAATTCATGTCCCTGTTTGTACACACATCACGTTTGAGATCACAGTCATTGATAACTGTCATCTTGTCAATAAAAGCATAACACAGTTAACAACTATTTCAGGTAACAGTTACCGGCTTGACACTAGGCCCAGGTGTAGACAGAGAGATATCTATTTGCATATACTTGTGATCACCTCCATCAGAGACGGTTCACTGTCGTGGACAGCAGGCTTCTTGGCGTCAGGAATTTCTTGGCGAATTGGCTGAGTTCAAATGTGGGTCTTATGTTTCCCTCTCTTTGTGCCCTGCCAGAACTCTGTGGGAGGGGTCTGTGGTCAGTATCCTCTTTGCGTCCTTCTTTCCCTGCCCCTTAGGGAGTTGATGGCGGGGTTTCTTGCTCAATCAGGCCACTGTCATCACCCAGTGTAGCTCACCACCTGCAGACTCAGAGGGGACAGTGGAAGCTGCAATGTCGCTGCATCCAAAGGATCTGTGCTAAGGATACCCCCACAGCAGCAGTGGGATCCCCAATTACTGGAGCATCTCCCATGAAGGCACACAGACCCCAGCACCAACCACTCTCAGCACCAGCCCAGGGTGTGTGAACACTGGTGGGTCCATCTTCCTAGCTCCTTGGGGTCAGGGGTCTCCAGGGAGTGTCCCTGCCACTCAACATCCCTGTCCACTCTCCTCAGCCCCCTCCATGCCCCAGACCCTTTAGTCTCATGTGAAGACCCTCTCCCAGGGAAAGATATGCCAGTCTGTCTCCTTACAAGTAACCCAATTTTAGGAGTGGTTTTCCTGGTGGCTCCCTGCTCCCTTGCCCTCAGGGAATGCCCATTTCCTAACCACTAGGCTTCTTCCATGGTCAGCCTGTCTCATGCCCCTTGCCTATCATTACAGAGAGGAGGATGGCTCCTTCTTGGCTATGGTTGGCTGCAATGGTGGCTCCCAGTAGGTCCTGGAGGAGGGTGGCTGATCCTAGGGGTAGTTTTAAACTTGGAATGTGTTTTTACCTTTGGGCTCTGATTGGGAACAAGGGAGTGTCCGCTGGGCAGCTTCAAAGCATTATCTTTAGCCAGTACCTCCCAGGGTGTCCCTCATCCTTATCTCTTCTCTGTCCCCTCCTCATTCCTCCCTCCCCTTCTCCCTGAGCGCTGACCTTCCCCAGCAGACCCTGTGCCCATGGCACTCTCCCAGGGACATGCAGCTCAAAAAACATCTTCCTTGGTGATGATTTCCTCCAGCATTTTATTATGAAAATGTTCAAGTGGGGTGCGTGGCTCACACCTGTAATCCCAGCACTGTGAGGTTGAGGCAGGTAGATCACCTGAGGTCGGGAGTTCGAGACCAGCCTGGCCAACATGGCGAAACCCTGTCTCTACTAAAAATACAAAAATTAGCTGGATGTGGTGGCACATGCCTGTAATCCCAGCTACTCAGGAGGCTAAGATAGGAGAATCACTTGAACCCAGGAGACAGAGGTTGCAGTGAGCTGAGATCATGCCACTGCACTCCAACCTGAGCGACAGTGAAACTCTGTCTCAAAAATAAAATAAAATAATAAATAAATAAAATAAAAATTGCATCCAACAACATCCTCCAATCATAACTGTACCACTCAGGGGCATCTAATGAGCATGTTCCCCTTTGATCTGGAAGGCTTCCTCATGCTCCATCTCATTTATACCCTCCACGCCACTGGCACCCACTGTTCTGATTTTTTCCCACCATAGATTAGTTTGGCCTGTCCTTGAGCATTATTCAAATAGGCTCACCCAGTAGGTATCCCTGTGTGTGTGGCTTTTTTCACTCAGCTGCCATTTTTTCATATTCATCAATGTTGTGGTCTCGAACTCCTGACCTCAGGTGATCCACCTGCCTCAGCCTCCCAAAGTGCTGATATTACAGACTCAAGCCACCGTGGCAGATGTTTTCTGTATCAGTGTTTCTTCCTTTTCATTGTCCAAAACTAGTTCATTGTATGGGTGGATCACAATTCACCTGTTGATGGAAATTTATTTGGGTTGTTACCTGTTTTTGGCTACTGTGAATAAAGCCGTGATGCATTCTCAGTACATCAGTTTGTGTAGATGAGTTTTCGTTTTTCTCGGGAAAGGAATTGCAGACCCATGGGCTAAGTCTATATTGTTCGATAAGAAGCTGCCAGACATCTTCCCACAGTGGTCTCCACTGGTCCCACAACTGGAGAATCGGTGGGCCCACCCCCTTGCCACCTTTGTTCTCTTCATTATCCATGATTTTTATTGTTATTTTTCTGATGGGCTTGATCAAATCTTTTGCTCATTTTTCAGTTGGTCTGCTTGGCTTTTTATTATGTAAATGTGGGATTATTTATATACCCCAGATACCAGTCCTTTGTCAGACACATTTTCTGCAAATATTTTCCTTTAAGCTATGGTTCAGTGAGGAGAGGTTTTAATTTATTATTATTTTGGCAGTGCTGGAGTCAGTCTTGTGAAGTAGAGGGTTTCTTCTTGGCATCCAAGAGCTTTTAATTTTTAATGGGTTCTGATTCATCACTTTTTTTTTTTTTTTTTTGAGACACAGTCTTGGTCTGTCGCCAGGCTGGAATGCAGTGCCACAATCTCAGCTTACTGCAACCTTTACCTCCCGGGTTCAAGCAATTCTCCTGCCTCAGACCTCCAAGTAGCTGGGATTACAGACATGTGCCATTGCACCCAGTTAATTTTTGTATTTTTAGTAAAGACAGGGTTTTACCATGTTGGCCAGGTTGGTCTTGCACTCCTGACCTCAGGTGATCCACCCGCCTTGACCTCCCAAAGTGCTAGGATTACAGGTGTGAGCCACCGTGCCTGGCCTAACTCATCACTTTTTTTTTCTTTCATGGGTATTGCTTTCTGTGACCTAACTAGGAAAATTTTGCTGCCCTCAACTCATAAAAATACTCACCTCTGTTATCTTCTAAAAGCATTATGGTTTTAGATTTTTTATTTAGATCTATGATCCATCTCAAATTAGTTTTTGTAAATGGTGTGAGGTGAGCATAAATGTTCAATTTTTCCCATGTAGACTTCTAATTATTTCAGCATGATTTGTTTAAAATATCTTATTTCCTCTATAAATTGCATTCAATTTGTTTTTTGTTTTTTTTTTGTTGTTGTTGTTTTTGAGGCGGCGTCTCCCTCTGTCTCCCAGGCTGGAGTGCAGTGACGCGATCTTGGCTCACTGTAACCTCCATCTCCTGGGTTCAAGTGATTCTCCTGCCTCAGCCTCCTGAGTAGCTAGAATTACAGGCGCGTGACACCATGTTCGGCTAATTTTTGTATTTTTAGTAGAGACGGGGTTTCACCATATTGGTCAAGCTGGTCTCGAACTTCTGACCTCATTATCTGCCCACCTCAGCCTCCCCAAGTACCGGGATTACAGGCTTGAGCCACTGCACCTGTCCTCTCTTATTTTTATCTATTGTGTTTTAAATGTAACTGTACCTGTATATCTACAGATATATGTTTCATGGTTGCTCTGTATATTATAATAAACATATATAACTTACCACCATTTACTTTTTACAACACTTTGAGTAAGATAATAGTGAACTTTTGGCTATTTCTCTTAGGTTTTTCTGGTATAAAGCCTTATCTAATGTAAATAGCACTACATTTATCTTCTCCTTCACGATTTTAATACCTCTCTTTTATTTCTCTCCTGTGTTTTTACTCTCAAGATTTTTAGAATACTTCCAGCAGGAAAAAGCTTAATAACCTGGCTAATGAGAACCATTATCTCCTTCTTGAATTTAAGGGGATTAACGTATAATAGTATTCTAAAATCGTAAGGAAGAAATGAACATATAGTGATAGCCAGGGAACTACAAAGTCAAAAGATAAATTAAGGGACACGCCCTATTGATGTTAACACATTGCTGTAATTTTGAGGTATCGATACTGACCATGAAGAATAAATCCAAATATGAAGAGCAGATTAATGAAACATATCAGGATGCCAACAGACAGAATTCCATTATAACATCTGACATATGATAAATACAGCAACAAATAATTTCTGCTTTCTAATAAATGTTATTGAGCTAAATTGCTAGGCATCTGAGAAAATGTTTCTACCTCACATCACATACCAAAATTAATCTAGGTTGATTAAAATTTTTAACGTAAAAGAAAACAGGGCCGGGCGCAGTGGCTCAGGCCTGTAATTCCAGCACTTTGGGAGGCTGAGGCGGGTGGATCACAAGGTCAGGAGATCGAGGACATCCTGGTTAACACTTCGGTGAAACCCTGTTTCTACTAAAAAATACAAAATTTAGCCGGGCGAGGTGGCGGGCGCCTGTAGTCCCAGCTACTCGGGAGGCTGAGGCAGGAGAATGGCGTGAACCCGGGAGGCGGAGCTTGCAGTGAGCCGAGATCGCGACACCGCACTCCAGCCTGGCCGACAGAGCGAGACTCCTCCTCAAAAAAAAAACAAAAAAAAAAAAAAAACGGAAAGAAAGAAAAAAGAAAACCGTTGGCAGGGCACAGTGGCCCGTCTCTACTAAAAATACAAAAATTAGCCGGGCGTGGTGGCGCATGCCTGTGATCCCAGCTACTCAAGAGGCTGAGGCGGGAAATTCGGTTGAAGCCAGGAGGCGGAGATTGCCGGGAGCCAGATCGCGTCATTGCACTCCAGCCTGGGCGACAAGAGCGAAACTCCGCCTCAAAAAACAAAAAAACAAAAAAACAGTTAAATAGTAAATATCTAAAACATCTTTATAAATGGAAGTTTTTTAAAGCATAAGAGCGGGGCATAAAAATAGAAAAATGCATGTGTGTGTGTATGTGTGTATTGTGTGTATATGCATAAACATATATATGTATATGTATATGTATATATGCATACAACTACATGAAAAGTAAAATTCTCTCTGACCCCGGTGGCTCACACCTGTAATCCCGGCACTTTGGGAGGCCAAGGCGGGGTGGGTCACCTAAGGTCAGGAGTTTGAGACCAGCCTGGCCAACATGGTGCAACCCCATCTCTACTAAAAATACAAAAATTAGCTGGGTGTGGTGGCACACGCCTGTAATCCCAGCTACTCGGGAAGTTGAAGCAGGAGAATCACTTGAACCCAGAAGGTGGAGGTTGCAGTGAGCCAGGATCATGCTACTCTACTCCAGCCTGTGTGAAAGAGTGAGACTCCATCTCAAAAAAAAAAAAAAGTAAAATTCTCTCATCCAAAGAAAAACCATAAGTTAAATTATATAGCAAATGACAAAATGAAAAATTGTAACATATACATAAAGTCTTTTATATTTATAAATAGTGTTCTTACAAATAATTATCATTGGCAGACTTCTGGAAAACTGAATAAAGAACACATATAGTACATTCGCAAAAAAGAAATATGGTCAATAAATTCATGAAAAAATAGTAAATATGGAATGTAATAAGACATGAAAATGTGAAACACCACTTTAACATAACTTATAGTAAGCACTGACAGTTCCTAGGAAAATAAAACATAGCACATTTCAGTCAGGTGCAGTGACTCACGCCTGTAATCCCAGCACTTTGGGATGGCGAGGTAACTGGATCTCCTGAGGCCAGGAGTTCAAGACCAGCCAGAGAAACATAAAAAGACCCCATCTCTACAAAAATATAATTTAAAAAATTAAATTATAAGTAAAGAAAGAAAGAAAATATCAACAAATGTATAGCAATATTGACCTAGCAGAAATATCAAGTGCTGTGGTCTGAATATTCATGTTCCCCTAAAACTCATGTATTGAAATCTTCGCCCCTAGTGTGATAGTATTAGGAGATGTGGCCTTTGGGAGGTGATTAGGTCATGAGGGTGGAGCCTTCATGAACTGGATTAGTGCCCTTATATGAGAGACCCCAGGGAGACTCCTCTTCCCTTCCACCATGTGAGGACACAGTGAAATGCCATCTATGGAGCAAAGAGCAAGCTCTTGCCAGACACCAAATCTGCCAGTGCTTTGATTATGATCTTCCAGCCTCCAGAACTGTGAGAGATAAATTTCTAATGTTTGTATGCCACCCAGTTTATGGTCTTTTGTTATAGCAGACCAAGTAGACCAAGACATCAAGACACTATTGTACAGATGGTCCCTGACTTCTGATGGTTTGACTTAATGATTTTTCAACTTTACAATGGTACAACTACAAGGTTTCAGATTTTAAGCACTAGTGATTATCTGACCAAAGACTCTCTGGGCTACTTTTCTTTCTTCTTCTTCTTCTTCTTCTTTTTTTTTTTTTTTTTAATTTAAGAGATGGGAGTCTCACTCTGTCACTCAAAATCATTTCAGGCTGGAATACAGTGGCGTGATGATAGCTCACTGCAGCCTCAAACTCCTGGGCTCAAGTGATCGTCCCCGTCAGCCTCCCGAGTAGCTGGGACTACAGGTGCAGACCATCACACCCTGCTGGGCTGCATTTTCAATTTAATGATATTTTCAATTTAGGATGGGTTTCTTGGGATATAACCCCCATTGTAAGTCGAAGAGCATCTGTATTTAAATTTAAGATCTTGGAAAATTTCAAAATGTTTAAAAATGAATTCAATAAATTATGGTTGATCATACAAAGAAAGAGATGCTATCATTAAGATTGTTGAAATAATATTTAATGACAGAAATATGTTCACTCAAGCAAAATGAAATAAGTGATTATTTTAAAATTACTGCTGAAAAACAGTCTTTAGAAATGTAAATGCACATATGTGTATGAGAGGGGAAAGGACAGGGTAGAAATGCTTTCAACTGTGAATAGTGGCTGTCATTTTGGGTGATGTCATTTGTGTTTATTTCTTTTTCCTCACCTCTATCTTCTGAAGTTTCTACTCTGGAACACACTGTATGTTGCAAGAAGAAAAAATATTTTGCGCTCACATGATACCCTTGCTAAGAACTACCTGATTGAGCCCGTGGGTCTCTGTGTGGAAAAGCAGTCTTCCCTAGCTCATGTCTCTGTGTCTAAGGAGAGAAGACTGTGTGCTGCAGAGAGTAGGGGCAATATTGGGGTTCCACAGCCCCAGCCAGAGTCTGCTCCTTCTGCTGGGGATCCCCCTGTCCAAGTCTCTGCTCACTTTTGCACAGTGGGGCTGGCACTTGCTCACTTACCCTTAGGGGCAACTTTAAGGTTGGTGTGACATCCATTGACAAGGATCAGCCACGTGTCTTTTACTATTATGCATACAGTGACTATAGATCTATTATTATTGTTGCTTTAGTTTCTCAGTGTCTTTTCCTCATGGTATCTTCAAATAGCTACCCTCTGTGTCAAGCCTCTCTCTGCTCCCTGGGAAACTCTTACACTGTAGAGAAGCTTCAAATATTATGAGAAAGGAGGAGCACTTGGCCCTCCGTGGTCTATCTGGTTTGATGCCCTTCATGGGAAAGCTGGTTTTTCAAGATCTGCCTTTTCCCAGTCCATGGCCCAAACACCAGTCCAGCCTGTCTCAGTCTCCCCAGCCCATTTTTCTTTTTCTTTTTTGATATTAGGTTTAACAAATACAAAGAATATAGAATTCTTTTTCAGCTTTGTAGGTCTTCTGATCATGCTATTTATATACTGCCTTTTTGTTACATTGCTTCTTTCTTTTTCTTATTTTTGTAAACAGCTTCATCCTTCCAAAAATACCCAATGAAAGCTCTTCTAAAATATTCATCGTTTCAGGCCAGGCACGGTGGCTCACACTTGTAATCCCAGCACTTGGGGAGGCTGAGGCAGGTGGATCACCTGAGATCAGGAATTTGTGACCAGCCTGATGAATATGGTGAAACCCTGTCTCTACCAAAAATACAGATATCAGCTGGGCATGGTGGCATGCACCTGTAGTCCCAGCTACTCGGGAGGCTGAGACAGAATTGCTTGAACCCGGGAGATGGAAGTTGCAGTGAGCTGACATCATGCCACCACACTCCAGCCTGGGCAACAGAGCGAGACTCCATCTCAAAATAAAATAAAATACTAATCTTTCAGTGGTGAACCAGAGTACAGAGCCATCTTTACCTTTGGTCATTAAAAGGTTAACATTTCTATGTCTAGCAAGGGCTGTCTTGCCATGGAGAGAATATAACTGCATCAGGCCAATCTGGTTCAACTTGTATGCAACAAAGTTGTGAGCTGTTTTTTAGTTGCCATGGACCCCCAGGTTGAAGGTCATATAACCTGAGCACACCTAGATGAGTCAAGTGTACAACAACAGGGGGAACCTAAACTCTCAGACCAAGGAGTAGGGACTGAATTAAGAGTGGACACCACATGGCAGGATTCAAGATCCAATCAGATGGAGTTGTGGTATCACTCTATGGCAGGATCCAGTCAGACCATGCCTTCTGGCATCACCTCATTGCAAGATCCAGTCAGATCACACTTCACACTTTATGCTAATAAAACCCTACCTAGCTTCCAACTCCTTTTCTCAAAACCAATGCCTCAATATTGGCCTCTAGGCACATGGGACAGCAAGCCCATTGACTGCTTCGTAACAAGAGGAGGAAGGATAGTTTGCCGTGCTCTGACACTGCTTCAGCACCTTTTTCTTTCTCGCTTTATGCTCTGAAATAGATCTTCTGCTTATGAAGAATGGGCCCTTTCCTACCACCCTAGGAAGCTGGGAATGGGTGAGTCTGCACTCTGTTACTAAGATACTCAAATGTGTGACCTTAGCTGACAATCACTGTAGCCCTACAAGGTAGGGCATGGTATCCTTACTCTCATTTTATAGATGGAGAAACAGAAACCAGTGATATATTTCCATCTAGGTTCTTGAATGACCATTTGGAGCAAATCCTGCCAGTGCTAATCATCAGAAACCTTACCTTTTATTTGTATGAGCAAAAAAGGACTCCTGTTCTGAGGAGGTATTATTCCTTCTAGAGTCAATTAGTCATAGCAGGTGGCATTTTCCTAACTAAGACACTAAAGATGATTGAGAACAGGTAACACAATTAAATTAGGATCCAGGTGAAACTGTGAAGGAACATTACTTGTTTTCAAAGTATATTTTAAACAAATATTTTCTGTATTGGCAGGTGTCTGGGAAAGCAGGCTCTCTGAGGCATGGCTAGTGTGAGTATAAATTGATTTAGTCTTTTTCTGAAGGTAACGAACAACATCTATAAAAATCAAGAATTCCCATAGCTTGATTCATCAGCTACTCTTTAGCAATTTACTTTGTAGGCATTCTCTAAAAGTATTCCAGAAGGACATGTTTAAAGGTATTTATCATGATATTAATGATAAAATTTGGAAAACACATCATTTAGGTACAAACATCATAGCTGTTATGGATAGCAGTAGTTGGCCTATTTTCATAGTATAGTATTCCATTGCATGATTATTTTATTTCATTTTTTTCATTATTTTATTTTCGTTTTCATCATTATTTTATTTCATTTTTCTCCTTTGGCTATTTCCAGTCTAGGGCTCTGGTAAATGCTACTGCACATCACATGAGCACATGTTTCTGTTGGGTGGAGTGGTGAGGTCCTAGCACGTGTGGATATTTATCTACTAAAGATCCTGCTGGGCGGTGCAGTGGCTCACACCTGTAATCTCAGCACTTTGGGAGGCCGAGGCAGGCAGATGACCTGAGGCCAGGAGTTCAAGACCAGCCTGACCAACATGGAGAAACTCTCATCTCTACTAAAAATATAAAAAATTAGCCAGGCATGGTGGCGGGTGCCTGTAATCCCAGCTACTCGGGAGGCTGAGGCAGGAGGATTGCTTGATGTCGGGAGGCGGAGGCTGCAGTGAGCCAAGATTGCACCGTTATACTCCAGCCTGGGCAACAAGAGCAAAACTCCATTTCAAAAAAAAAAGATCCTGCCAAACAAACTACTTGCAGAGTGGCTGCACCAATTTACATTCCCATCAGCAGCGGGGATGTTACTCCTGGTATTGTCAGTCTTTTTCATCTGATGGGTCTATGGGTCTGTAGTGGTATCTTGGGGTGTGTGTGCGCGCACGTGTGTGTGTGTGTGTTTGAAACAGGGTCTCACTCTGTCACCCAGGCTGGAGTGCAAGTGGTGCAATCACTGCTCACTGCAGCCTCCATCTTCTGGGCTCAAACAATCCTCACACCATAGCCTCCCAAGTATCGGGAACTACAGGTGTGTGCCCCCATGTCCAGCTAATTTTTAAATATTTTTTAGAGATGGGGTCTCACTATTTAGTCCAGGCTGGTCTTGAACTCCTGGGCTCAAGCAATCTTCCTGCCTCAGCCTCCCAAAGTGCTGGGATTACAGGTGTGAGCCACTGCACCCAGCCTTGTGTTTTTATTTGCTTCTGCCTGATTGCTGATGAGGTTGAGCACCTTTTCAGGCATGTTGGCCATCTGGGTATCCTCTTACAGTTGTTTTGTTTTGCTTTGTTTTGTTTTTTTGAGATGGAGTTTCGCTCTTGTTGCCCAGGCTGGAATGCAATGGCATGATCTCGGCTCACTGCAACCTCCACCTCCCAGGTTCAAGCAATTCTCCTGCCTCAGCCTCCTATGTAGGTGGGATTACAGGCATGCACCACCATGCCCAGTTAATTTTTTTGTATTTTTAATAGAGACGGGGATTCACCATTTTGGCCAGGCTGGTTTCAAATTGCTGATCTCAAGTGATTCGCCCATCTTGGCCTCCCAAAGTGCTGGGACTACAGGCATGAGCCACAGCGCCCCACCCCTCTTACAGTTTATATGACCATACACTTAAGTTCCCTCCACCAGGCCACATGAATAACAACATTTGTGTGTGAAAATTAAGATAACGAGTATATAAAGGGACCAGCAAGGTGCCAGCTCCAGTCCTAGACAATACGGCATCTCTCACCCCCTCACCTTTCACAGTTCTCAGCTTGGTACCTGGCAGGCAGCAGCACACAGCCTGTGTCAACACTGGGCTATCCTGTAGATGATCGCAGGGCAGGAAGGGAGAAGCCACAGATATGGATGCACTCCCAAGAGGCTCCTTAGAGAACTCGCACTTAGGTCTCCGCAAACACTCAATGATTTGTGGAAAAATAATCAAAGGGCGAATGGTGAGTTTTTTTGTTTAACTCTACATTTCAACCATGGCTTCCTGCATTTCTGGTATTAAGATGACCATCCCTTTCATCCTTTGGTGATGAGAGTGTTACTTTTCTTTTTTTTTTTTTTGAGAGGGAGTCTCGCTCTGCTGCCCAGGCTGGAGTGCAGTGGCTGATCTCAGCTCACTGCAAGCCCTCCTCCTCGGTTTACCATTCTCCTGCCTCGCCTCCCGAGTAGCTGGGACTACAGGACTCCTGCCACCTCGCCTCGGGCTATGGTACTTTTTAGTAGAGACGTGGGTTTCATCATGTTAGCCAGGATGGTCCGGATCTCCTGACTGCAGGATCTGCCCGTCTCGGCCTCCCAAAGTGCTGGGATTACAGGCTTGAGCCACTGCGCCCAGCCAAGAGAGTTACTTTTTAAAACATCATTACTTTCTGCAATTATACAGGCAGTAGGAAAAACGTAAAGAAATAAACAGGCCAGGCACGGTGGCTCATGCCTGTAATCCCAACACTTTGGGAGGCCAAAGCAGGTGGATAACCTGAGGTCAAGAGTTCAAAACCAACCTGGCCAACATGGGGTTTCTATCTCTACTAAAAATATTTTTTAAATTAGCTTGGCATGGTGGCACATGCCTGCAATCCCAGCTACTCAAGAGACTGAGGCAGGAGAATCACTTGAATCCAGGAGGCGGAGGTTGCGGTGAGCCAAGATCACTCCACTGCACTCCAGCCTGGACAATAAGAGCAAAACTCCATCTCAAAAAAAGAAAACAAGAGACAAGAAAAGAAAGAGACAAATAGACACCATTATTTAAGAAAGTAGAAAGTTGGTAGTAAAAATATGGGGGACTTTTACTTGTCCTTGAAATCTCAAAGTCTGGGAACTGACGGTCTAGAATAGCACCATACAATAGAAATAGAAATCGACCCACATAAAGAAGTTTAAACTTTCTAGAAGCCACATTATAATAAAAGTAAAAAGAAACAGGCGAAATTGATTGTAATCATATATTTTTAAAAATGGTAGACCCAAAACATTATAATTTCAATGTATCATCAATACGAAAATGATTGATACTACATTTTACATTGTATGCACTATGTATTTGATAGCCAGTGTACGCTTTACACTTACTGTACTTCTCCAGTGGACTCGCTGCACTTCAAGTGCTCAGAGCGCATGTGGGTGCCAGAATGGACAGCATAGCTCTAGAGCCTCGGAGGCCTGCAGGTACTCCCCAAATATTTCAAGAATGAATGAATGAATGAATGAATGAATGAATGGACGTAGGCATGAACTGCTGGATTGCCACAAATTCTGACTGGATGTCCTATATCCGCCTCAACAGGAACGGCCACCAGGGGGCGCGAGAGTGCTAGTTGACGGGCTCCACACGGCATCCTTGCTGAGAGCTCAGGACTGGGGTGGGGTGTCTCGGGGCCACAGGTCTCACAGGACTCAGCAACCCCAAGGCGTTGAGTCCCCATGCCCTCTCCCCCATCTGCTGCGGGCCACTTTTCCATGCTTCAGCCATCCCCTGGTGAAGAGGGGGAAGAGGGCTGGCACTGGCCAGGCAAGGAGCAGGTCTGAGGATCTCAGACAGGGATCCCTCTGGCTGCTCAGGAAGGCACAAGCCCCTTGACTCACCAAGTCTGAGGGTCCCTGCAGAGCCGACATAATAGCTGGGAAGAAAGGACACTCTATGAGTTAACCCTCTTCGTGGCTCTGGCTCAACAGTGGAGAGACACCCTCCTCCCTTTTCAGGGTGGCTCTCCCACTGGGGCATCTCCCTGGCTGATGCTATCTCCTCGACAACCACTGGCTCACAGCCAGCCTGTCTCTAGCCCCATTTCTCTTCCAGGTTGTCACCTCTTGATCTTCTAGCCCGCCCACTCAGTGGGTAAGAACACCCAACCCCCACCAATCTCTCCCTACACATGCCTTCTGTGCTTCCTGGAGGCTCTTGCAAGCAGCCCTTGAGTTGCTCCTCCAGATACTCCCACTAGATGCTCCCCCAGGTGCTCTTCCTAGATGTTAGATGCACCTCTTTTTTTTCCTCTTTTTTTTTTTTTAAGCACCTAGGGAATTATTATTTATTTATTTATTTTTTAGATGGAGTCTTGCTCTGCTGCCCAGGCTAGAAAGCAGTGGCATGATCTCCGATCACTGCAACCTCTGCCTCCCAGGTTCAAGTGATTCTCCTGCCTCAGCCTCCAGAGTAGCTGGGATTACAGGCACATGCCACTACGTCTGGTTAATTTTTTTGTTTTGTTTTGTTTTTCGCTTTTTTTTTTTTTTTTTTTTTTTTTTTTTTTTGAGATGGAGTTTCACTCTTGTTGCCCCAGGCTGGAATGCAATGGCGTGATCTTGGCTCAGTGCAACCTCTGCCTCCCAGGTTCAGGCGATTCTCCTGTCTCAGCCTCCTGAGCAGCTGGGATTACAGGCGCCTGCCACTACGCCAAGTTAATTTTTGGTATTTTTAGTAGAGAAGGGGTTTCACCATGTTGGCCAGGCTGGTTTCAAACTCCTGCCCTCATGATCCACCCACCTCAGCCTCCCAAAGTGCTGGGATTACAGGTATGAGCCACCGCGCCCAGCCAGAGTTCTTTATTTAATGATGTCCTAACATAAAAGTTCACATAACTCGGCCGGGCGCGGTGGCTCTTAATCAACACTGAGCAGCGACTGGAGTAACGAGTCAGGAAGATGAATATCCTGGCTAACATGGGTGAAACCCGTCTCTACTAAAATACAAAAATAACCGGCGTGGTGGTAGTGCCTAACAATCAGTTAGCAGGAGGCTGAGGGTGCGGAAAAGAATATGAACCGAGGCCGAGCTTACAGTGAGCGAGATCACGCCACTACTCCAGCCTGGGGAGCAGACTCCGTGTCAAAAAAAAAGAAAAAAAAAGTTCACATAACTCTTTTTTTTTCAGTTTTTCATTATTCTTTTATATAAATCCTCTAGATCATAACTGCTTCTGTCAAACCATGATTCCGAGCTTTATGACAACTCAGAAGTAAGGACTAAGAGAAGGCAAATATGCCTTCAAGATCAACAGACGTTTATGTGATTCAGCTGTTAGAAACAGCTCAACATTCAGGTAGTGAGTAGAGTGTGTATGTCAGTATCCACAGTATACAAACCCTTCACGGAGCTGCAAGACCTTTTGACTGTTCTTCAGGTGCCTCCAAATGCTGGTCATGGAACTTCTTTCCTTCTGAGGCTAGTTTTCTTTCAATGCAGTTTGGGGTCTGAAAATCATGTGTTCAGATGTCCAGGAAACGTGACTACCTTCCTGTTGAGTCCTTGCTTCTCTGACTCATCTTAAAATTACACTTTCTGCCAATAAAGCCTTCCCTATTTCTACAAATAACTTCTCTTCATCTGTTTCTTTAAGTTTCTGCAGCTCAATATACTTCACAAAGCATTGACAGGTAGACTTGAAGCTTGGATTGAACAGATCAAAACCTTTGACCAGATTTGTAGGCTGAATAGAATTTTGCTCCAATGGGCTGGGCGCGATGACTGACACCTGTAATCTCAGCAGTTTGGGAGGCCGAGGCAGGTGGATCACCTGAGGTCAGGAGTTCAAGACCAGCCTGGCCAACATGACGAAACCCTGTTTCTACTTAAAATACAAAAATTAGCTGGGCGTGGTGGTGCATGCCTGTAATCCCAGCTACTCGGGAGGCTGAGGCAGGAGAATCACTTGAACCCGAGAGGCGAACTTTGCAGTGAGCCAAGATCATGCCATGGCACTCCAGCCTGGGGAAAAAGACCAAAACTTCATCTAAAAAAAAAAAAAAGAAAAACAAATTTGCTTCAATGGGATCCTCATGATACCAGATGTCCTGCATGAGAGCTTTGGCTTTGCCATAGTGCAAGTGGGGCTTCTGGAAGACTGGCTCCTTCCACAGGGGAAAAGTGTTATCTATGTGATACTAGAGGGGTTTCTCCTTCAATTTCTCCTTCAGCACTCCTGCTCAAATCACGTACCGTGTCTGCAAAAAGATGTTCCCTGCGATTTCCAGCCAGTTGTAGATGTTCCCCTTGAGTGCTTCCTGAGTGCTCCTCAAGGGTGCTCCTCCTAGATTCTCCAGATGCTCCCCAGGATGCACCTCCCACAAAAGATATCTAGGTAGTTTTCCACTCTGTGAATTCTTAGGACGCTTTCTTAACTGCTTCTGGTTTCTGTTTTCTACTTAACTTTGCATATTCCTGTTAGATCCATCTTTCTAAAGTGCAGCTCTGAATGGGGGTATGGTGGGGGGATACTTCTGTGCAAATGCCTGAAATACCTCCAGTGGCACCTCCATCAGAATAAAACCCAGACATCTGCATAGAACATGTAATGATCAAGTCAGAGTATTTAGGATATCCATTGCCCTAAGCATTTATCATTTCTATGTGTTGGAAACATTTCAAGTTCTCTCTTCTACCTATGTTGAAATATACAAAACATTGTTGTTAACTATAGTCACCCTACTGTGACTAGATCTTTTTCCTTCTAACTGTATGTTGGTACCCATTAACCAACCTGTTCTTCCCCTCTCCCACCCACACCCCTTTCCTAGCTTCTAGTATCTATCATTCTACTCTCTACTTCTATGGGATCAACTTTTTTTTTTCTCTTTTTTTTTTTTTTTTGAGACGGAGTTTTACTCTTGTCGCCCAGGCTGGAGTGCAGTGGTAGGATCTCGGTTCACCGCAACTTCTGCCTCCCAGGTTCAAGCAATTCTTCTGCTTCAGCCTCCTGAGTAGGTGGGATTACAGGAACGCACCACCATGCCCAGCTAATTTTAATATTTTTAGTAGAAACAGGGTTTCACCATATTGGCCAGGTTGGTCTCGAACTCCTGACCTCAATTGATCTGCCAACCTTGGCCTCCCAAAGTGCTGGGATTACAGGCATGAGCCACTGCGCTTGGCCTGAGATCAACTTTTCTAACTCCTACATATGAGTAAGAATGTGTGATATGTTCAATAATGGGAGGATGAAAAAAAAGGACATGTGATATATGTCTTTCCATGCCTAGCATATTTCACTTAACATAATGATCTCCATTTCCATCCATGTTGCTGCAAATGACAGGATTTCATTCTTTTTTTATGGCTGAATAGTATTCCATTCTATACATGTAACAAAATATCACATGTACCCCATAAATATGTACAAATATGTATCAATTAAACAAAAGAAATGTATCCAATAAAGAATGAAGACACTAGTAACCAGAATTTGGCATATCCTGTTTTTAAGAAAGCAGTGCTTACCAGGTTTCTGGAAGATAAATATTCAGCTAGTTATTCAATATGTGATGGTGTGTGTGGATTGAACCCTTTCCTTACTATTTTTACTGGTATTTTGTAAATATGAAGCCACTAAAGAATAAACAAATTCTATATTCTATGTTGTCCCCAAGGAAAGACAACCAATTATGTATCAGTCACTAATTAAATACGGTCATTTTTTTTCTTCTGAAACACATCAATATAGTTTAAAAATAAAATACTTTACATAACTTAAAAAACAAAAAACCCAGACATTTGGAAGTGGCCTGCCCCTCTGAACCCTCAGGATGTTTGTGAACTTGTCTCTGGCCAGGTACAGTGGCTTGTGCCTATAATCCCAGCACTTGGGGAGGCTAAGGCAGGAGGATCACTTGAGGCCAGGAGTTAGAGATAGGCCTGGTCTCAAGTGATAGCCAGACCCTGTTTCTACAGAAAAAGAAAAAAAATTTTTTTTTAATTAGCTGGGTATGGTGGCCTGTGCCTGTAGTTCCAGCTACTTGGGAGGCTGAGGCAGGAGGATTGCTTGAGGCAAGGAGTTCAAGGCTGCAGTGAGCTATGATCATGCTGCTGCACTCCAGCCTAGGTGACAGGGCAAGAGCCCATCTCAAAAATAATAATAATAATAATGATAAATGAATAACTAAAATTAGCTAGGAGTGGTGGCACATGCCTGTAGTCTCAGCTATTTGGGAGGCTGAGGTGGGAGGATCTCTTGAGTCTAGGAGTTTGAGGCTGCAGTGAGCTGTGATGGTGCCACTGCACTTCAGCCTGGGCAACACAGGGAGACCCTGTCTCTAAAAAAAAAAAAAAAAAAGGTAGCAGGGAAACTTGTTTCTTATCCCCTACTAAATGCCTATTTACCTTTCCAGAATGCCACACTTGGCAGATGGCTTATAAATATTAATGACCTAACAGAATGCCTTATACAGTGGGAGGCCAAATAAATAATTCTCATGTTGTTCTCCTTCTGCATGTGACCCAGTCTGAGTATTTGAACCTAAGGGTAGAACTTGCCCAATACCATACTTAGAAATGACTTCAGGCCAGACACGGTGGCTCACACCTGTAATCCCAGCACTTTGGGAGGTCGAGGCCGGCGGATCACGAGGTCAGGAGATCGAGAACATCCTGGCTAACAAGGTAAAACCCTGTCTCAACTAAAAATACAAAAAATTAGCCGGGCATGGTGGCGGGCTCCTGTAGTCCCAGTTACTCGGGAGGCTGAGGCAGGAGAATGGCATGAACCTGGGAGGCGGAACTTGCAGTGAGCCAAGATCACGCCACTGTACTCCAGCCTGGGCGACAGAACAAGAGTCTGTCTCAAAAAAAAAGAAATGACTTCAGACATTTACAATGCACTTTCACACACACCCCTCATTTCATATCACAACTAACCTTCAAGGTAGGTGTTCATACCTTCATGTCTCAACTGAGGAAACGTAGGCTCAGAGATATGTAGGGCTGGGGCTCTGGTTCTTTTTGTCCAATTTAGTACCGCCCCACACTTAGGTCCTGAGACCCTGGGGGCCCCTGAGATCTCCCATCAGGAGGGACTGCTCTTATTTAGATATTGCTTAGACTCTACATGAGTGAATTACATTTTTCCAATGAAGTCTTTAAGATTATGTGTATTAACTATTGCCAAAAGTAAAAGAAGCACTAAAATTCCTAATATGAATATAGGTAATTAGCAAATAATTTTTATAATTTTTCAAAAGATCTATTATATTAATAATTGAGGTGCTTATATTGCTTGATATTTAAAAAGTCAAACCACTCTTATAGATTTACCCAAATCCATTTACCGGTACAAATTCCCATTTGGAACAGTACGTGGTTGTGACAGTCACAGGCAGCACTGAGCCTGTGGGGGCAGAATCGGGGGACTGGAGAAGGTGCAGACTTCACCATCACACAAGGCTGCTTTTCTATGATTCCAGGAAAAAGAAAGACTACTTGTCTAAACTACATAACCGTCCATAAAAGCCTGAGCTCTATGTTACTTCTCCCAAACCAAATCACTATGGCAACATGAGCTACGCACACATGCATGCTTACGCACACACACCAGCACACTTCCTGGGAGAGCCCCAAATGGGCGCTCGCGTGTCTGGGCTGAAATGTGGGCTGGAACCCACTTCAATAGCACAGAGATCACCAGCCACAGCATTTCTAAGCAGAAATGTTTTCACTCAGCCTTAAACTGATAAGCTTTCAAAATGTGGAGTATTAATTCACTCTACTATTTTATTTTATTTTATTATTTTATTTTATTTTATTTTATTTTATTTTTGAAACAGAGTCTCACTCTGTCACCCAGGCTGGAGTGCAGTGGCAAAATCTTGGCTTACTATAACCTCCACTTCCCGAGTTCAAGCAATTCTCCTGTCTCAGCCTCCCCAGTAGGTGGGACTACAGGCGCATGCCACCATGCCCGGCTAGTTTTTGTATTTTTAGTAGAGACGGGGTTTCACCATATTGGTCAGGCTGGTCTCGAGCTCCTGACCTCAGGTGATCCACCCACCTCAGCCTCCCAAAGTGCTAGGATTACAGCTGTGAGCCACCATGCCCCGCCCATTCTACTATTTGTATCAAATAATTAGAAATGGTACCAGGGAAGATGAGTGGGCAAAATATGGGATGTTCAGATACCATGGCTTGAAGATATTACAATTAGAGATGTAAATCTGACATGAAAGTAAAAGGAAATTAGAATTATGTTTTATTTTCTGTGCTTTTAAAGTATAGAAGTTGGCCGGGCGCGGTGGCTCAAGCCTGTAATCCCAGCACTTTGGGAGGCCGAGACGGGCGGATCACGAGGTCGGGAGATCGAGACCATCCTGGCTAACACGGTGAAACCCCGTCTCTACTAAAAAAATACAAAAAACTAGCCGGGCGAGGTGGCGGGCGCCTATAGTCCCAGTTACTCGGGAGGCGGAGCTTGCAGTGAGCTGAGATCCGGCCACTGCACTCCAGCCTGGGCGACAGAGCAAGACTCCGTCTCAAAAAAAAAAAAAAAAAAAAAAAGTATAGAAGTCATGCATGCTCACTAGAAGAAACCAAAAGCATGGAAAGTAAGAGGCCCTTTTGTGGCCTCCAGTCTGGGCCAGCCTAGTGTGTGGCTAAGGAATATGCGGAGATGGAGGTGACTCTGCCCCCTTGCAGCAGGCTATTGAAAGCCAGCCAGCAAGTGAGTGAGATGTCAGATGGCTCCAGCCCCAGCCTTGAGCCATCCCCTCTGAGCCTTGCCAAAGTGCAGATTTTTGAGCAAAATCAATGTGATGTTGCTTTTAGCCACTAAGTTTTCAGGCAGATCAGGGGTCCTGGAGTAGGTGTCATGGAAGCTGGGCTCTGAAGGCACCCAAAGAGGGAGGGAGGGCAAGGATTTGAGGAGACCACACAAGGTGAAGGCCCGGGGTAGGTGCACAACCGGGGGTGGGAAGAGGCAACTCCAGGTGAGAAGGCAGAGCCAGGGCAGCAGTGTGTGGAGGCTGGAGGGCCAGGAGAAGAGGCCGAACCATCTCTCTCAGGGCTTGGGAGCCATGCCAGAGGGCCTGGGATAGTTGAAATGCTCATCTAAAGGCCAGGCACAGTGGCTCATGCCTGTAATCCCAGCACTTTGGGAGGCCGAGTGGGGGCAGGGATGGATCACCTGAGGTCAGGAGTTCCACACCAACCTGGCCAACATGGTGAAACCCCATCTCTACTAAAAATAAAAATAAAAATTAGCTGGGCACAGTGGCACACCCTGTAATACCAGCTAAGACTGAGGCAGGAGAATCGCTTGAACCCAGGAGGCAGAGGTTGCAGTGAGCCAAGATCGTGCCACTGTACTCCAGCCTGTGCGACAAGAGTGAAACTCCATCTCAAAAGAAAAAATTAAAAAAAGAAAAGAAAGAAAAGAAAAGCTCATCTACACAGTCACTGTTTGGAACTCGGAGTGCACTTGGCCAGAGAAGCAATATTTTGAATACAAATTGAGTTACCATACTACCTACAGCCCAGTTAGATGGCTGGACACAGCAACTATGGGATTCCATCAGCCACCCTACTCTCATAGCCCATCTACCTCCATCCTGTACAGGTTTTACTGACCCAGAATCCAGCAAAGAGTAGGTGCTCAATAACTGTGGCTGATTTTTGAGTGGTTCTAAATCCGAGCGCCCCTTACTGTCTGAACAAATGACGGCTTGCGTCTGTGTCCCAAAGTATGCCAGCAGGTGCAGGCTCTCCAATGGACCGCGTGCGTGAAGCAGGCTGCGTGTGAAGCAGGTTGCGTAAAGAGAGCCGCGTGGTGAGCTTGGTGGTGGCCAGAAGTCAGTGACCAGCCAGGAGGAAAGGAGCTTCAGGTGGACAGCTGATCTGAAGGCAGGGGCTGGGCCTGGGGGTTGGGGGTGGGAGGGCAGGTAGGAAAGAGGCCTGGGCAGATCCAGGATCTGCCTCACCTAGGCCTGGCCATTCTGCCCTTAGAAACATTCCTCTCTCAGGGCCCATTTCCTGCTTTCCTTCCTGAAAGCCCACATGGATCCTCCTCATGCCAGGGCCTATGTCCCCTGAGGCTGAAGGGAGGGCAGCAGGGTGCCTGGTGCTTCCTGGTGCCTCTCTTTGCTGAATCCGGCCAAGCCACATGGAAGAACAGACAGCTGATGAGGAGCAGAGACTGACACTTCTGGAAATGGGATGGGAGTCAGCCCTTTCCTGGTATCCCACACTGTCTAGAGCTGAGAAAGTAGATGCCAGAGTTGGGAAGACGGTAGAGAAAGCTGACCTGAAGCACAGAACCTCGCCTTATAGTTCTGTACCTCATCAACAGCAGGATGTGATGAGCCCCTGGCCCTCAATTTTGTTTTGCAATTGAGTTTTTTTTTTAATTAAAAGAACTGATGTTCCTGTACCTCCCTTTAAACAGTTTCTCAGATATGGCTCAGCCCACAATGCACTTGGCAAGGTGTTGACCAGTCCTGAGCAGAGTTGAAACTGCTCTCCCTGGGGTGGGCAGTGAGCCTGTTAGAAATCCTGGCTTTTGGCCGGGCGCGGTGGCTCAAGCCTGTAATCCCAGCACTTTGGGAGGCCGAGACAGGCGGATCACGAGGTCAGGAGATCGAGACCATCCTGGCTGACACGGTGAAACCCCGTTTCTACTAAAAAATACAAAAAACTAGCCGGGCGAGGTGGCGGGCGCCTGTAGTCCCAGCTACTCGGGAGGCTGAGGCAGGAGAATGGCATGAACCCGGGAGGCGGAGCTTGCAGTGAGCTGAGATCTGGCCACTGCACTCCAGCCTGGGCCACAGAGCGAGACTCTGTCTCAAAAAAAAAAAAAAAAAAAAAAAGAAATCCTGGCTTTTCTCTCTCACTCTGCCCCCTTGGACAAGTCACACCATCTCTCTGGGTGTCAGTCTCTCCCTGTAGTTCCAGAGAGCTGAGTTGGCGTACCTCTGAGACCAGCAAAGTCATCATAAAAAGTTCCCATTATTGGGAATGAAGCAATTTCCCAGGTCTGTGGGAAGACTGTGGAATTGGGTCACAAGTCACAGATGGAAAGGCATGGGCCACAGTGGGGGACTGGGTCCCTTCTTGGCAAGAACCCACCGGGACACAGTCCCTGACTGTCCTCATTCTGCCTTGCTGGCTGCAGGCCCAGGACCACCGGCCAGAAGCCATGCGAGATCAGGGCAGGACACGGGCAGCTTCAACGGTCACCCCAGACTGAGACACCACATGGGCCCGGGCCTCAGCCCCACTCTGCCCTGCTGGAGAGGCCATCTGCCTCCTGGCCTTGTGACTTGCACTAGCCCTGGCTATATGGGCTGCAGCCTGGATTCCCATCCACCCTGATCGCTGACCCCTGACCCCTGAATCTCCTTGGGTTCCTGCCAATGTGTTTCTTCCAAGGCCAGGCCTGAAGTTTAGCAATCAAGCCGCATGGATTTCTAGGATCTAGAAATTTGGTCAGCCAAATCATTACCATCTAAATGACCCCCAAGGCCCCCATAATACATTTTTAAACTTTTTAATTGAAGTATAACAGATAATATCCTAAGTATTCAGTTGGTGACTTATGCAAAGTGAGCACTAGGTTTGTCCTTTCACGTGCTGTAGGCCATTTGTATGTCTTCTCTAGAGAAACGCTTTGTCAGGTCCTTTGCCATTTTTTTTTTTTTTTTTTTTTGAGACGGAGTCTCGCGCTGTCGCCCAGGCTGGAGTGCAGTGGCGCGATCTCGGCTCACTGCAAGCTCCGCCTCCCGGGTTCACGCCATTCTCCTGCCTCAGCCTCCTGAGTAGCTGGGACTACAGGCGCCCACCACCGCGCCCGGCTAATTTTTTGTATTTTTTTAGTAGAGACAGGGTTTCACTGTGGTCTCGATCTCCTGACCTTGTGATCCGCCCGCCTCGGCCTCCCAAAGTGCTGGGATTACAGGCGTGAGCCACCGCGCCCGGCCCTTTGCCATTTTTGAATTGGGTTATGTGGGTTTTTTACCGTTGAGTTTTTGTTTTCTTTTTTTTTTTTTTTTAGTGACAGTATCTTGCTCTGTCACCTAGGCTGGAGTGCAGTGGTGCAATTATAGCTCACTGTAGCCTCCAACTTCTGGGTTCAAGCAATCCTCCCATCTCAGCCTCTCAAGTAGCTAGGACTACAGGCGTGTGCCACCATGCCTGGCTAATTTCTTTTTCTTTTTTTTTTTTTTTGAGACGGAGTTTCACTCTTGTTGCCCAGGCTGGAGTGCAATGGTGCGATCTCAGTTCACTGTAACCTCTGCCTCCCGGGTTCAAGCTATTCTCCTGCCTCAGCCTCCCAAGTAGCTGGGATTACAGGCGCCCGCCACCACGCCTGGCTAATTTTTTGTATTTTTAGTAAAGACAGGGTTTCACTATGTTGGCCAGGCTGGTCTTGAACGCCTGACCTCGTGATCTACCTGCCTTGGCCTCCCAAAGTGCTGGGATTACAGGCATGACCCACCACGCCCACTCACCTAATTTCTACTTTTTATTTTTATTTATTTATTTTTGAGACAGAGTCTCACTGCAGCACCCAGGCTGGAGTGCTCACTGCAACCTCCACCTCCTGGGTTCAAGTGATTCTCATGCCTAGTCTCCCAAGTAACTAGGACTAGAGGTGTGCGCCACCATGCCTGGCTAAGGTTTGTATTTTTAGTAGAGACGAGGTTTCCCCATGTTGGCCAGGCTGGTCTGAAACTCATCTGCCCACCTCTCCCGAAGTCCTGAGATTACAGGTGGAAGCCACTATGCCTGGCCTTATTTTTATTTTTATCTTTTGCAGAAACAGGGTTTCACTATGTTGCTCAGCCTGGTCTTGAACTCCTGGCCTCAAGTGATCCATGGTTGCACAAGCCACCATGCCCAGTCTCAGTTTTAATTCTTTATATGATAGCCTGCATATTAATCCCTTATCAGATGTATGCTTTGCAATTATTTTGTCCCATTCTGTGTTCTTCGTTTTTTCTCATGTTGCCCAGTCTGGACTCATCCTCCTGAACAGCTCTGCGGGCCCCACCCACAATGGCAAAGCCTGAGGCCAGGCCTTTCCGAGCCTCCTTCTCTTGGGCTGCTGTCAAGCTGGCTTCTCCAATCTTGTCTTTCATAGAGGAGTTCTTTATTAGTAGTATTTGCCCAGTAGTTATATTGGGAAACACAGGAATTTTAAGTAAAAGGAAAAAGGCACCCACAATTCTGCCACGCCTACGAACAAAATTATTTTCTGTGCTGCCTTTTAATTTTTGTCTGTGTTCATAGATGAACTTTAATAAACATTGTGGAGGTACAGCTGAACTACTGAAGGTCTCTGCCTTGCACAAAGATCTTTGCCAGGGTCTCTTTTGGATTTGTTCTGTTTTGTTTTGTTTTTTAAGGCAAGGTCTTACTCTGTCACCCAGGCCGGAGTGCAGTAACACAATCACAGCTCACTGCAGCCTCGAATTTCTAGGCTCATGTGATTTACCCAACTCAGCCTCTCGAGTAGCTGAGACCATAAGCACGCACCACATGCTCAGCCTCTTCTTCTTCTTCTTCTTCTTCAAGTTTTGTAGAATCGGAGTCTCTCCACCATGCCCAGGCTGATATTGAACTCCTGAGCTCAAGCGATCTTCCTGCCTCAGCCTCCCAAAGTGCTGGGATTACAGGTGTGAGCCATCTTACCCAGCCTCCTGTGTTTTTTTTTTTTGAATCTTGATTCATTTTCTCAC